>NC_092233.1:17586423-17776423 GCF_036320965.1 Panulirus ornatus | reverse complement strand
GTCATAATGACCCCAGATATTGATGTATGGATGGTGCTGTTAACCGTGTATGAGGAACTGTGATGTGTCATAATGACCCCAGATATTGATGTATGGATGGTGCTGTTAACCGTGTATGAGGAACTGTGATGTGTCATAATGACCCCAGATATTGATGTATGGAGAGTGCTGTTAACCGTGTATGAGGAACTGTGATGTGTCATAATGACCCCAGATATTGATGTATGGATGGTGCTGTTAACCGTGTATGAGGAACTGTGATGTGTCATAATGACCCCAGATATTGATGTATGGATGGTGCTGTTAACCGTGTATGAGGAACTGTGATGTGTCATAATGACCCCAGATATTGATGTATGGATGGTGCTGTTAACCGTGTATGAGGAACTGTGATGTGTCATAATGACCCCAGATATTGATGTATGGATGGTGCTGTTAACCGTGTATGAGGAACTGTGATGTGTCATAATGACCCCAGATATTGATGTATGGATGGTGCTGTTAACCGTGTATGAGGAACTGTGATGTGTCATAATGACCCCAGATATTGATGTATGGATGGTGCTGTTAACCGTGTATGAGGAACTGTGATGTGTCATAATGACCCCAGATATTGATGTATGGATGGTGCTGTTAACCGTGTATGAGGAACTGTGATGTGTCATAATGACCCCAGATATTGATGTATGGATGGTGCTGTTAACCGTGTATGAGGAACTGTGATGTGTCATAATGACCCCAGATATTGATGTATGGATGGTGCTGTTAACCGTGTATGAGGAACTGTGATGTGTCATAATGACCCCAGATATTGATGTATGGATGGTGCTGTTAACCGTGTATGAGGAACTGTGATGTGTCATAATGACCCCAGATATTGATGTATGGATGGTGCTGTTAACCGTGTATGAGGAACTGTGATGTGTCATAATGACCCCAGATATTGATGTATGGATGGTGCTGTTAACCGTGTATGAGGAACTGTGATGTGTCATAATGACCCCAGATATTGATGTATGGATGGTGCTGTTAACCGTGTATGAGGAACTGTGATGTGTCATAATGACCCCAGATATTGATGTATGGATGGTGCTGTTAACCGTGTATGAGGAACTGTGATGTGTCATAATGACCCCAGATATTGATGTATGGAGAGTGCTGTTAACCGTGTATGAGGAACTGTGATGTGTCATAATGACCCCAGATATTGATGTATGGATGGTGCTGTTAACCGTGTATGAGGAACTGTGATGTGTCATAATGACCCCAGATATTGATGTATGGATGGTGCTGTTAACCGTGTATGAGGAACTGTGATGTGTCATAATGACCCCAGATATTGATGTATGGATGGTGCTGTTAACCGTGTATGAGGAACTGTGATGTGTCATAATGACCCCAGATATTGATGTATGGATGGTGCTGTTAACCGTGTATGAGGAACTGTGATGTGTCATAATGACCCCAGATATTGATGTATGGATGGTGCTGTTAACCGTGTATGAGGAACTGTGATGTGTCATAATGACCCCAGATATTGATGTATGGATGGTGCTGTTAACCGTGTATGAGGAACTGTGATGTGTCATAATGACCCCAGATATTGATGTATGGATGGTGCTGTTAACCGTGTATGAGGAACTGTGATGTGTCATAATGACCCCAGATATTGATGTATGGAGAGTGCTGTTAACCGTGTATGAGGAACTGTGATGTGTCATAATGACCCCAGATATTGATGTATGGATGGTGCTGTTAACCGTGTATGAGGAACTGTGATGTGTCATAATGACCCCAGATATTGATGTATGGATGGTGCTGTTAACCGTGTATGAGGAACTGTGATGTGTCATAATGACCCCAGATATTGATGTATGGATGGTGCTGTTAACCGTGTATGAGGAACTGTGATGTGTCATAATGACCCGGGATATTGATGTATGGATGGTGCTGTTAACCGTGTATGAGGAACTGTGATGTGTCATAATGACCCCAGATATTGATGTATGGATGGTGCTGTTAACCGTGTATGAGGAACTGTGATGTGTCATAATGACCCCAGATATTGATGTATGGATGGTGCTGTTAACCGTGTATGAGGAACTGTGATGTGTCATAATGACCCCAGATATTGATGTATGGATGGTGCTGTTAACCGTGTATGAGGAACTGTGATGTGTCATAATGACCCCAGATATTGATGTATGGATGGTGCTGTTAACCGTGTATGAGGAACTGTGATGTGTTATAATGACCCGAGATATTGATGTATGGATGGTGCTGTTAACCGTGTATGAGGAACTGTGATGTGTCATAATGACCCGGGATATTGATGTATGAAGAGTGCTGTTGACCGTGTATGAGGAACTGTGATGTGTCATAATGACCCCAGATATTGATGTATGGATGGTGCTGTTAACCGTGTATGAGGAACTGTGATGTGTCATAATGACCCGGGATTTTGATGTATGAAGAGTGCTGTTGACCGTGTATGAGGAACTGTGATGTGTCATAATGACCCAGGATATTGATGTATGGATGGTGCTGTTAACCGTGTATGAGGAACTGTGATGTGTCATAATGACCCGGGATTTTGATGTATGAAGAGTGCTGTTGACCGTGTATGAGGAACTGTGATGTGTCATAATGACCCCAGATATTGATGTATGGATGGTGCTGCTAACCGTGTATGAGGAACTGTGGTGTGTTATAATGACCCGAGATATTGATGTATGGAGAGTGCTGTTGACTGTGTTGGTTAAAGTTGTCCTGTGTTCAGAGAAGGGATGATGCTTGAGATTCAAGAATGTGTCTCAACTTTAATAAAACCCGATGAAAACTTAAGTTAGTAAGAACGTGTCGAGGACGTAGATGCGGTCCTTGAGTACGACGGTGCATAACCATGCATGGGTGCTCAAGGCTCAGCCTCTTTGGCTCGGCTGTTAAGGGTTACCGGTCTGGTTAATGGCCTCCCAGGACAGAAGCTGTCTCCTTAAAGGTGAGTGAAAATCTGACGAATATATATATATATATATATATATATATATATATATATATATATATATATATATATATATATATATATATACATATATATGTAAACACGAATGTAGTGCATATGAGCGCGCACTTTCATAGAACACATAAGACCCTCCAACTGCCAGGATGCTAACAGTACCAGGCAAAAGGTCGTGGGTTCGAATCCTGGCTATTGGAGGGTATTATGAGAGAGAGAGAGAGAGAGAGAGAGAGAGAGAGAGAGAGAGAGAGAGAGAGAGAGAGAGAGAGAGAGAGACGAGTGCCTTAAAAGCTTTTTCTCCCACTCAAGTAGTGGGGGTATGACGTCACGCAGCAGTCAAAAAAGTAAGATGAGAGGAGCCTCTGGGCGCAGGCTCTCAGGAGGAAAGTGCATCGCAAACTTGGCAGCGCTGAGAGACGCATCTGGTGGGTCCTTGGGACGAAGGTGGGGCATGCTAGGCTACTTTTTAGGCAAGGCATAACTCGACGTCAACGTTAACCAGTTTATCGTTTTACAACGACTGGACGCAAATGACCAGTAAATCAAGTGACTTACATAAGTAAAACAAGAGAGTAACGCGTGTCAGATATCCGTGAAGTAATGCATGGAATCCTGTTACAGGACATAACGCTACCGTTGAGTTACAGGGAGGCACAGTGACGTGTTACCACCCGGCATGTAATACCATCCGGCCATTCACCACACGACAACACCTTACACAACGGTCAACAATTCGTTGTACGTGAGCATAAGACTTTTATATCACCGTACCGTCACATGTATCATCAAGACACAGTCTAGCTGTACGTTGATGCGCCACAGACACAGCCATTCCTCACTCTCAAAGACGAATACAGTTCATGAGGTACATACATTCAGGCTTCCGCCAAGTAAACAGAACTGAAGAGAGGAGCCGGACACGGTTTCGTTCATTGAGGGACGTGTGGAATTTCTCGCTTGATTTGAAATGATTGTATTAAATCTTCGTCAGTTTTCCTTCCTTTTGTGAGAACTATTAATTTTGACATCGATTAACGCTGAAGGCCGGGAAATATTCTCGTACAGTAGGTTGTATTAGCCAAGCTTCCTGAAAAGGATCGCTAATAATAGAAAACGGCGTAGCGCCTGGCAGCGAAGGTTACAGTTGTCGTACAGGACGCGAGTCGTTCATGAACTCATTAACCAAAGAGAACTCGGATGGTTCGTGAGAAAATGTAATGCATTTGATCAAGTTAAAGGCTACTACGCCGAACCCAATGCTTTCGAGCATCCATTTACTCAGTTTCATCTCCAGATGTAAAGATGTATTTTACATCAATATTTGTACTACCAAGCACGCAAAAATAGATTTACTATGTTGACAAGTTGTAAAACATTGTGCTTTCAGTGTTTCAAGGCAGAGCACGCAGTAATGTATGAGGATAATGGGCTATAATTTAGGGAGAATGTAGCAGCCATTCTATACTTTAATGACACTTGATGGTGGTACATACTTGAGAAGGAATGGCAGTGACACGGATAAAAGCTACGAAGGTAAATAAAAACTGCGGAAACACTGGAGTAACACGGTGGGTCGGTATTATTTTCGAAAAACTCAAGGCTCTTGTGTCTTAAAACTCCTGAGATCCTAGAACAGCTGTGGTCACTAAATGACAACCTTGATAACCATCTGTGGTCATCACACAAACACCACAGAAATACATGAATTCTCGGATAAAGATGTGAAGAGTAATAAAAGTATTATTAGTGTCTGGTACAATAACGGACGAGTTTGAACAGCTAACGTGTACATATCAACATTTCTGGAAAATTTTGGCGTGACGGAGCGATAGAAGTAGGCACATATACCATCACTAATAGGCTGAAAAATAATTTGATGAAAGCACTTTATGTCTTAACATGTGCAAATGGACGTGCATCAGTGACTGCCAGTACTTCTGCGGGAAGCTACTGATCCTTGAGTACCAGAGGAAAACAAACACGCGGGGGGAGGGGGGGTGGGCGAGCAGGAGCCCCTCTCTCTCTCTCTCCCTCTCTCTTTTTCACCCCTGACATTAAACGCGGCAAGACCCACGCGCTGGATCCACGGCTAACGTCAATACATTTGCAAGGGACGCGTACTTTAAACTCAAGATTATCCACACGGTCCTATTCGTGTCCCCTCACGAAACGAAGCCAGGTTTTGTGTATGTGTGCATGCAATCGAACAGTCTTTCAAGCACTCCAGGAAAAGGATGATCATTTTCGAATTTTGGCGCGCAAGGCTACGGTGGAATCGATCCACAACAGTACCAGAGGTTGGGAGTCGACACGCTTCAACCACAAGACATGGCGTGTTAAACCAGTTGGTGTCTGTTCGTGTATACGGTAAACGCTACAGTAATCTCGAATCATTCAATAAAAATATATAGACTGTCTCCACTGATTTTACAAATATAAGTTACCCGTTTCAGCATCACAGTGTATCTATTTACGTAAACAAACGTAGTTCCAGTAGCTATAGTTAAGGTATTGCATGACAAGCCCCGTTTCACATGTCCTCTAGAGTCCCCGCGCTGGAATCTTGTCCTCCGAAGGTCACGGCCAAGGTCACACCTTGAGGCCACATACTTACACACTGGGAACAGGAGAAAGTGTGGGGAGGGAAGTGCTGTGGCAGCGGGCTACTAAACGAAGCACGCGGTGGGTAGCGTCTAAAAACCTTCCGTTAACAGTTCACAAAAACCTAACCTCCACTGCCTCAAGTATCTTAACACAGTCGTTATTTTCGTAACAAAACAAATGCGACTCACTTTTTGTGCGTCATCCAGGCCTCGCCGGGCGTGTGCGTGGTCTCTAAGCGAGCGTGGGGGTCCGGACGGTAGCGGTAACTGCTGTTGCTGGGAGGCTCGCTACCTCCCCGAGCTCCCCATAGAGGATGTACTATTGTGACGTCATAATAGCCCGCACTAGCAGCAGCACGCCGCCGCCACCGTCTCGCTGTTACCTATCAGACCTGTCAACAGTTACCTGTCCGTTCTGTCAGCAGTGCAAGCTATTCTGTCTGTCACAGTTTAATTCCTATGTACGGTTATGCTCTTTTATTACTCGTATTACATAATTAACGAAGACGTTTTGTTGCTAGGTTCTGTAATCATTTTGAACGTGCGGTGTTTCCATGTTGCTAGTCTACCCATTACATTTTTTGGATTACATTCTCCGGCGACTGTTACACCACCTGCACCCGTGCCATTTACAAGTGACGACGCATTTAGTAAACGCCTTGCTGCACCGGCCTGCTGACTGGCAACACTGGCCCGGACCCTACGTCTGTACGGTCGTCTACCACGTACAATGTGCCACGCCTTCTGCCACCCCCCACGTACGCCCTCCCATCACCACCACACGTCCCAGAGAGGTGGGTCATTACCCCTCCCAACGCCCTCACGCGGGGATTCTCTTCGCCTGCCACTAACCGCACGAAAAGGACAGTAGTACTTACTGAACACACAGCCTCAGGGAGTCCCTCTCCGCTCTCTCTTCTTGTCGGGTCACCACTGAAAACACCAGAACACTGGAGGGAGCCAGGGAGTATGTCCACAGCGGAGCGAGGACGCCTGCCTCCGACAGCGTCTCGGGCGCCACTCGGTTCGACCTTACTGGGTCAAAGAGAGCGCTGGAGGGGGGCGGACGGGCGCAAGCGCTGCCGAGGAAGAGGACGAGGGGACCAGTGGCAAGCGTGGTTGAAGGAGGCGGGTGGTGTGGCGGAGGAGGGGGGGGGGGATGATGTGTAGGATGTAGGTGGGGGGGGACTGAAGTCGTTGCGTGGGGGGGTGGGGGTGTTAGCGGATGATTGACTTGGAATACTGGAATGTGCTTACTGCTACTGCCACCCAGGGGCGGGATGACGCAGCCCGTGATGATGTTTGTGGACACCAGAGCTTGTGATGGCCAGCATTCGTGTCAAGTGGTCTCCGGTCATGCGTTCGTGGTCGTTAGTATTCTTGTGAAGGTGATAAGAGTTCGTGTGTGCATCAAGGTGACCCCCCAGCTTGTTGTGGCTGGGTGGCTACTGATAATGTGATTGACTACGTGTGATTGCGGTAGTCATTATTCGTGTGTGTATGTGAGTTTTCGTGGCGATATTTCGTGAGGTTCTGGGACTTGTCCTATGGTGCGTCCAGGATGTTCGTGTGGTTGTAGCGGTTCATATTTGTGTGGTTGTGGTGCTTGCATTTGTGGGGTCGTGGGGTTCAATGTGTTGGCGATGTATAGCCTTCCTGTGGTTGTGGTAACCAGTATTGGCGTGGTTTTGGTTGCAATGGCCGGTACCTTGGGAAGGACAGATAGCAGGGATGTTTTATGGCGAGGTTATCTGCTGGAGGACAGTAAGAATAAAGTGAATTCTTGTATAGACATAGAGACAAGATAGTAAAGCAGAGGGGCTCCTCCTTAGCCTCCATTCTCCCTGGCACATAGCCGGCAGGAGACTGGCTGCGAGGGAGTACCGTGCATTATGGAAATTTTACGGAAAATGTAAAAAAGGGAAACTTCCCGATCTAATGTCTGTAGTCGGTCAGTCTGGAGAGGAGGAGGGAGGAGGAGGAGACCTGAAGGTGAGACACGTATACATTACATTATCGGCCTTGATGAGGTTTAATGGTATTGTGATCAACGTGTCTGTGTAGTGTAGTTGACGTGTACTGATCGTCTTGGCCCTGACAACGTCAGATGGTCGTTTATTCCAGTGTTCTATAACAATACAGAGGAAAAACTTCACGTTTGTGTTACATTTTCTTCCCCGTTAACTTTACACGGGTATTTCTTGCCATTAGTATCACTGTCTGACCCCCAAGAAGTTGTTGTTCGAAGTTCCTCGGTGTTTCGTAGACTTCTAAGTTATTTCCTGGAGGTGCGCTTTTTCACGGGAAATTGTGAGATTTCTTTTTCTTTTTTTATCTTTACTCACAAGTTTCGCTTTTGAGCGACGGTAGATTATTTATCTTTAATATTATTATTATTATTATTATTATTATTATTATTATTATTATTATTATTATTACTATTATTATTATTATTATTATTATTATTATTATTATTATTATTATTATTATTATTATTATTATTATTATTCGTTAAGTAGTTGGTTAAGGAGAGAGCCAGAGATGTGTGTTGTTATTGTGCCATTAAGAGAAGTGGCACAGTGGCATCTGATGATCTCCCGCTTCTCATCTGTGTCAAGGATCTTTCTGGGGGTCTTCATGTGGCAAGAAGTTCTTAATTTTGATTCCCTTGTGTTATTTGATTTTCTCTAGACTTTCGCTGTTTAATCGTGTGTGTGCGTGTGTGTGTGTATTCCATGATCGTGTAGATTGTCACGTGCTGTACATTTCCTGTATATATTTCATTGACGTGTAATTACATCTTTAATTTTCTTACTTATCTAACCAGGCATTTCTCTCTCTCATTACTTCTCGTATCCATTCTGTAACTATCCTCTCTTTGGAGGAGAAACCTTTCATCTTAAATGTTGCACCTAATCTTTTCAGCTGCTCTCGAGTCTAGCTAGATCCAGCTTACATTACTAATATCCCGAAGCATTCCCTCGAAGGTAGCTATCCCATGATTTGATATAGAACTTCTGTGTTGATAACCAAACTGGAGATTGGCAGTGAATGTGACGTTACTGTGATCTTTGTTCGCCAGATTGACCAAAGGAAATTAGATCTCTGCCTGTGGAAACCACTAAGTCTGATATATTGTTGCCTCGCATTGGCTCATGGATGATCGGATGTGAAAGAGCAATATTTTGCCAAAATCGATTGGTCTGTATCCCTTCATGGTCACTTGATAATGAATCCCAGTTAATATTCAAGTTCTTAAGATCTGCCGTCTTCGTATTTACCTTGAGACCTGTATCTTTATCACTGCAGTAAATGATACCAAAATATCCTTTCTTTTATGATTATTTATTCATGTTTCAGCATCAAGTACACTACGACATTTCTTCCTTGTTTCATTGCCCGGCCTGAAGTCAGCATTTACACTGTTCCTGGATCTGTCTTTGACAATATACTTTGATAGATTGAAACACCCCGTACCCTGATACACACACCCTTACTGCCCTCTTAGTATGCACACCAGCAGATTTTTAACTTGTCATCGTCATGCCGGTGTGGCCCTGACACACACACACACACACACACACACACACACACACACACACACACACACACACACACACACACACAAACACACATACACAGCCTGTTTTATCATCATCACTTGGATATATAGCGAGTCGTATTTGTCGACATCAGTTTCATGTAACCTAATCCACAATGAGCGTCTCATTGGTATATAGAGTATATAACTCCGCCACCTGCCTTATATCATCTATCTTATAAAATCTTTCTATCACGGTATTGCTGCCTCTGGTGATATATGAGTATATCCACTTGTTATATAGGTTACTGGTATAACCGTGATGTCTGCCTTATCTTGTATGATGTATGGTTATCCTCCTCCCACTTTCCACATCTGGCGGTGATAAAGACGACCTATGGTTGCACAGCGAAAGGCAAGGAATGTAAGGCACAGATTTCAGGATCCCAGAGGTTTCTTTGACTTGACTTCTGGGGTGTGTCTGTCCTGTTCCCCCTGGGGCTGGCTGACCTGACCTCCGGGGTGTGTCTGTCCTGTCTCCTGGGGCTGGCTGACCTGACCTCCGGGGTGTGTCTGTCCTGTCAACCGGGGCTGGCTGACCTGACCTCCGGGGTGTGTCTGTCCTGTCTCCCGGGGCTGGCTGACCTGACCTCCGGGGTGTGTCTGTCCTGTCTCCTGGGGCTGGCTGACCTGACCTCCGGGGTGTGTCTATCCTGTCTCCCAGGGCTGGCTGACCTGACCTCCGGGGTGTGTCTGTCCTGTCTCCTGGGGCTAGCTGACCTGACCTCCGGGTTGTGTCTGCCCTGTCTCCTGGGGCTGGCTGACCTGACCTCCGGGGTTTGTCCGTCCTGTTCCCCTGGGGCTGGCTGACCTGACCTCCGAGGTTTGTCTGTCCTGTCTCCCCGGGGCTGGTTGACCTGACCTCCGGGGTTTGTCTGTCCTGTTCCCCCCGGGGCTGGCTGACCTGACCTCCGGGGTTTGTCTGTCCTGTTCCCCCCCGGGGCCGGCTGACCTGACCTCCGGGGTTTGTCTGTCCTGTCCCCCTGGGGCTGGCTGACCTGCTGTTCCCCCCCAGGTTAAACAGGTCACATTTCCCCTGACCCACCCCCCACACACGGGTCCAGTGACCTCATCTGACCCATTCCCCCTCACCTTCATGCGTTGGTCGTCCTGACTCGTATACAACTGTGGTGAGCCAGTGTACGTGCTGAGGTTAGCAGACGTGTCTGTATTCGTGTATCTTCACTGATCCCGCACGAAAACAGATTGCTTCACGAATCACATTCACCTTTGCATATATTGTTTCCTCCTCTTCCTCCTCCTAAAAACCTTTTTTTTTTTTTTCTTTTTTTTTTTTTACTAATTTCATCCCGTCTCTTTCATGTCGGCCCCCCCCGCCCGCCCCTCCGCCCGGAGGTGCCTCTCAACACTCTAATTTCACGGCTCTTTTCCAGGAAGCCGCCGGCCTTGGTAGGGAGGGCTGGTGTGGGACGGCTAACCTAACCTGGAACAGATGGGAAGGGCTGGCGTAGGTAGGGGGAGAGATGTGCGTGGGGAGGGGTGTATACGGGTACTAATGGGGTGGTGGGGGAGAGAAAGAGGCGGGGCGACCTTGGCACATGTGTTGACATTAGTGTTCTCTCTCTCTCTCTCTCTCTCTCTCTCTCTCTCTCTCTCTCTCTCTCTCTCTCTCTCTCTCTCTCTCTCTCTCTCTCTCACTGGCCGAGAGCAAACCCCAGATAGACCCCCACGTCTTTTCGTGATGTCCACCCTTCCGTTTCCCCTGCAGATCTTCGCTCGCCTCGCCAAACATCTCCACACACACACACACACACACACACACACACACACACACACACACACACACACACACACACACACACACAAAGGAAAATGTTTTTAAGATCATAATTTCAGTATTGTTACTCAAGATTTTGACGCCGTTTCTACATTGATGCTTGCTTGTGTCGTGATGTGTTCTGACGGTAGAGGGCATCTCCCTGCACAGGCTAGATGAGAGTTTCGCCCGCATAGATATCGATTCGAGCGCTCCTCAGTGAGTGGCAGACAGTGTCTTCCCACGGAGACAACAGACGAAGATGATCAGCAGAAGGTGAGCAGCAGAGAAGGACTTCCATATGCAGGCAGCAGATTCGGCAAACCTACACTAGCAGCGGGTTCCTGTGTGTGGGCAGCAGATCGTCTGCTCCTCCTCACACGGGGCAACAGGCGAGGATGTCCAACCTGGGCAACAGAAGAGGTTCTGTGTTACATAGGGAACAGACGAGATGCCTCCAACGGAGACAATAGCCAAGGAAGAGCCTTGTATGTTGGTCATAGATAATGTGCTCTTGCCATGTGTGAGGTGTGTTCTACAGGTGACCTCAGGGTTTGACCTGTAGATGACATCACGACCATGAGGGTCTACAGGTCACATCAGGATCATGAGGATCTACAGGTGACATCAGGATCATGAGGGTATACAGGTGACATCAGGATCATGAGGATATACAGGTGACATCAGGATCATGAGGATCTACAGGTGACATCAGGATCATGAGGATCTACAGGTGGCATGAGGCTCTACAGATAACTTCACGATCATGAGGATGTACAGGTGACATCAGGATCATGAGGATCTACAGGTGACATCAGGATCATGAGGATATACAGGTGACATCAGGATCATGAGGATATACAGGTGACATCAGGATCATGAGGATCTACAGGTGACATCAGGATCATGAGGATATACAGGTGACATCAGGATCATGAGGATCTACAGGTGACATCAGGATCATGAGGATATACAGGTGACATCAGGATCATGAGGATATACAGGTGACATCAGGATCATGAGGATCTACAGGTGACATCAGGATCATGAGGATATACAGGTGACAGGGTCATGATCTACAGGTGTCAACAGGTGACATGAGGATCTACAGGTGACATCAGGATCATGAGGATCTACAGGTGACATCAGGATCATGAGGATCTACAGGTGACGTCAGGATCATGAGGATCTACAGGTGACATCAGGATCATGAGGATCTACAGGTGACGTCAGGATCATGAGGATCTACAGGTGACATCAGGATCATGAGGATCTACAGGTGACATCAGGATCATGAGGATCTACAGGTGACGTCAGGATCATGAGGATCTACAGGTGACATCAGGATCATGAGGATCTACAGGTGACATCAGGATCATGAGGATCCACAGGTGACATCAGGATCATGAGGATCTACAGGTGACATCAGGATCATGAGGATCTACAGGTGACATCAGGATCATGAGGATATACAGGTGACATCAGGATCATGAGGATCTACAGGTGACATCAGGATCATGAGGATCTACGGGTGACATCAGGATCATGAGGATCTACAGGTGACGTCAGGATCATGAGGATCTACAGGTGACATCAGGATCATGAGGATCTACAGGTGACATCAGGATCATGAGGATCTACAGGTGACGTCAGGATCATGAGGATCTACAGGTGACATCAGGATCATGAGGATATACAGGTGACATCAGGATCATGAGGATCTACAGGTGACGTCAGGATCATGAGGATCTACAGGTGACATCAGGATCATGAGGATCTACAGGTGACATCAGGATCATGAGGATCCACAGGTGACATCAGGATCATGAGGATCTACAGGTGACATCAGGATCATGAGGATCTACAGGTGACATCAGGATCATGAGGATATACAGGTGACATCAGGATCATGAGGATATACAGGTGACATCAGGATCATGAGGATCTACAGGTGACATCAGGATCATGAGGATATACAGGTGACATCAGGATCATGAGGATATACAGGTGACATCAGGATCATGAGGATATGCAGGTGACATCAGGATCATGAGGATATACAGGTGACATCAGGATCATGAGGATATACAGGTGACATCAGGATCATGAGGATATGCAGGTGACATCAGGATCATGAGGATATACAGGTGACATCAGGATCATGAGGATATACAGGTGACGTCTTGGGCATCTTGCTCTCCCCCCTCCCTCCCCCACCCGCACCCCCCCCTCCCCGCAGGCAAGCCTGCATGTGTGTGTGTGTGTGTGCGTGTGTGCGGGTGTGTATGTGTGTGTGTGTGTGTGTGTGTGTGTGGGTGGGTGCGTGTGTGTGGGTGGATTGGTGGGTGGGTGGGTATAGCGTTCTTGACGTGAACGTTTAAAGGGGTGTTCTTGCTTGCATCCCTGTGCGTGGGTGTTAAGAGATGTACGTGAGAGAGAGAGAGAGAGAGAGAGAGAGAGAGAGAGAGAGAGAGAGAGAGAGAGAGAGAGAGAGAGGGTGTTTTAACAAGGAGAGAGTTTTACACTCGTGCTGCCCCGTCTCTCAAACTCGTTCAGTATAATGTTATATGTACTACGTCTTTACTCATTTGTATGTGAACACACACACACACACACACACACACACACCAGGCGAAGCCAGGCAGCCGTTTATCGACCAGCCTAGAGGGGGAAGAATGAACACCTGCTTTGGGTGAGGACCGACTGCTAAGGATTCCGACCCATGCTCATGGTCAGTAACGCTAAACCCTACACCACGGAGGCCCGTGGCCAATATGGGAGAAGGGATTAATGGTTGTTTGGGCGTAGGGTCACTGATAGATAGTTAAAGCAACAGCTTGTTAGATCTAGTTAGCATAGGTCAGGTAGCTTGGGGAGGTTAGCATGGGTCAGGTAGCGTGGGGAGGTTAGCATGGGCCAGGTAGCGTGGGGAGGTTAGCATGGGTCAGATAGCGTGGGGAGGTTAGCATGGGTCAGGTAGCGTGGGGAAGTTAGCATGGGTCAGGTAGCGTGGGGAGGTTAGCATGGGTCAGGTAGCTTGGGGAGGTTAGCATGGGTCAGGTAGCGTGGGGAGGTTAGCATGGGCCAGGTAGCGTGGGGAGGTTAGCATGGGTCAGATAGCGTGGGGAGGTTAGCATGGGTCAGGTAGCGTGGGGAAGTTAGCATGGGTCAGGTAGCGTGGGGAGGTTAGCATGGGTTAGGTTGCATGGGGAGGTTAGCATGGGTCAGGTAGCGTGGGGAGGTTAGCATGGGTTAGGTTGCATGGGGAGCTTAGCATGGGTCAGGTAACGTGGGGAGGTTAGGTCTGCCGCCGGTGTCACGAAAATTCTTCCAGACGCCAAACAGAGGGACGTTAAACTCTCCTCCACCCACCTATGCTCATTCACGGGCTCCTGCCACGACGTAAGCCAATCGGAAATTTAAAAGAATATGACGTCTACAATGACGTCATCAAGAATCAACCACTCACAGAGTTTTCCCCGGATACGGACCATCCAATCACAGTGATTCAGGAATATGACGCCACTGGTATGAGCAATTTACTGTGATGAGTTGAAAAGATAAGTATATTCTTTACAGCCAAACCTGACGATGTGTGACTATTAAGAAAATTGCAGTTAGATTTAATGCACCATCTTTTGTTATAGTAAGATTATTGGAGAAACAAAAATCAGATTGTCTTTCTATAACATGATGTGCGTTTTGAGTACGTAGTTTACATTCCCCGCTAGTGTGCAGGGGAAGTGGTTTACATATAACACTGACGTCAAGGAGGGAGTGGTTTACACACTCCGTTGGTCTCTCGGAGGGAGTGGTATACTTATTGCTCTGATGTCAGTGTCCAGGAGTGGGTAATATGATAATAATGATAAGGTAATAATAGTAATAATAATTATCATTATTATTATAATAATTATTATTATTATTATTATTCATCATCATCATCATCATTATTATTATTATAGTAATTGCTTCTGATGTTTTGTTCCTTTTAACTGTTTCTTTACATTTTTTATATTGCCTCTATTATTATCTTTATGGTCGCTGTTCTTAAAATTCTTATGTCCTGTATCATCATCAGTTTACTCATAATTCTGCTATCACTGAAACGATCTATATATTAATATTATTTTGTTTTTGTGTAGACAAGCTACTCAATCCTTTAAGTTCAGGCAAGATGGCTTTTAAATGTTACGGTGTGTGTTTGTGTGTGCGTGTGGGTGGAGGTGGAGGTGGGGGCTCAGGACCCACTAAACTCCCTGAGATCACATAATACGTGGGTGCTGGTGGGGGCTGACTGTACGTGGGATACAAGGCCTCGCCTGGGGCTGCTTCCCATCCCCACCGACCTCTGCCCCTGCAGAGGGACTTGTAATGTTTACATTCTAATGTTTGGCAATGTTGACATCATAACGTGAAGAAATGTTCACATTTTGAACATCACATCCAATGATATTTATACCTATGACCATTTTGAAATGAAAATAAAGGCATTTTCTTTCTTCCAATCAGTTTGATGTTAATGTTCACACAGAGGCAAGTTAATCATCATAATTATATTGTGATATTGCGAGGGTGAACCGTTCGCCCCGCCCGCCTCATTACCCCTACCTCAATAGATCAGTCCTCCACCATTAACTATTCCGTTCCTCACGCCATCTCAACCATTAGTACTTCCTGAAATCTTTTCCTGTAAGTTTCTTGTTTTAGTTTCATGTTTTACCTCGTAGTTTTTCTTTTTTTCGTCTTGTATCTTTCGAAGATTCGTACACTGTTGACAATCATGAGGCTGGTTTAGGGTCGTGATCAAATCGCTCCTTTCTCTTCCTTAGTGGACATATTTAAGGCCTTTAGTCTGTTCTGTATCCCAGCTCTCTTACATGTGTGTGTGTGTGACTACTGTTTGTGTGGGACAGGGATATACTTATGTTGCCCCGTCTCTTGACTTTGTATCTATGTACCGTGTCTCTCTCCTATGTACACACACACACACACACACACACAGCCTTCCGTGGTGTAGTGGTTAACCTTACTGACCATGAGTCAGTATTACCACACATACACGGTCCCCGCCTGGGTTGGAATCATAGCTGCGGCCACCGGCTCACAGCCTGACCCAGGTGTTCATCCTCCCTTCGAGGCTGGTCGATAAATGAATATCCGCCTTAGGATGTGGTGTGTGTGTGTGTGTGTGTGTGTGTGTGTGTGTGTGTGTGTGTGTATTATCATACAGATTAGAGACATGATACACATATTCAAGGTTGAGGGGCGAGACAGCACGCGTGTAAAACCCTCACACCAACACACAAATAGTAATGACACCACACCCAAAGCCAGGTACCCCTTTATGTCAACGAGCCCCAAGGGAGGGTGAGCACCTAGGTTGGATGTGGGCTGATTGCCGCACCCGGGACTCGAACCCATGCGGGCCCATGTATGTGTGGTAACGCCAATATTGTCGTTATCCTGAATTGCAATATTGCCAACACGGGAGGTTATCCTGGATATCAGGGATAAGTGTTATTGATATTGCCAGGGGTCAGCCACCTTATCCCCATCCCAGACCACCTTGTATCCGTTCCAGATTACCTTTTGAACTTACTCCATCACCTTATTCCCTCTCAGACCACCTTATACCATCCCAGACCACCTTACGCCCATCCCACAGCAACTTGTGCCTGTCCCTGACCATTTTATGCCCGTCCCAGACCACCTTATCCACGTCCCAGACCACCTGATGCCCGTCCCAGACCACCTCATGCCCGTCCCAGACTACCTCATGCCCTTCCCAGGCCACCGTATGTCCGTCCCAGACCACCTAATCCGCGTCCCAGACCAACTCATGCCCGTCCCACACTACCTCATGCCCGTCCCAGAGCAGCTCATGCCCGTCCCACACTACCTCATGCCCGTCCCAGACCAGCTCATGCCCGTCCCACACTACCTCATGCCCGTCCCAGACCAGCTCATGCCCGTGGTCGCAGATCCTGTTCGCCCATCCCAGACAAGTGAGGGCGACAATGGATGTGTCCGTGAGGTCAGCGCCTGACACAGCTCCACCTACCAGCCTACATGGTCGCCATAATTCAACTTGTACCCGCGAGCAGACAGTGGACAGCCTGGGACAGACGACTTCACCGAGTGACACGGAGTCTGTCTATCTGTATCTATCTATCTATGTGTTTGTCTGTGTGTCTATGTAGATATTCATCTGCCTGTCTCTCTTTGCTTGCCCAATACCAGATATGCGGATCCTGTAGAATGAATCGCCACGAAAGATGCAAATCTGTAAACAACTTGAACCACCTCATCGAGATGGGATTGTTGAAGAGATAGATCGACAGATGGGTAGATAGATTAGATAACATTGTTGACAGTGTTACGTAGTGTGAGGCCTGGGTTGGTCGGTGGGTGAGGGTCGGATGTGGTTGAAGGAGCCTGACCCAGTTGCCGTGACCATAAGGTGTTGAGCCCACACAAGAGGGAAGGCAGGAGCAACACTCCCCTTCCCCCAGACAAGATACCTTCTTCCTTCCGGTGGTCGACGACGTGTTGTCCCGATGCTGCGTCGGCCATAAGCTCTCCCTCACCCTCCCTGCCTGTGGTGTATTCGTGAGGGGAGGTGACCTCCACATGTGTCTGTATATAGAGATACTGTTTATATGTCTACAGGTGGTGGTGGGAGGGAGAGGGGAGGGCCTTCCTCCCTCCGTCTCTTTATAATCCAGGGTGACATGAATAGCCAGCCAGCCTCTCCTCCCCATCATCAATTCTCACGGCGTCACCACCCGTGAAGCATCCGTCTTTGCACGTCATTGTTCTCTCTCTCTCTCTCTCTCTCTCTCTCTCTCTCTCTCTCTCTCTCTCTCTCTCTCTCTCTCTCTCTCTCCTGTAAGTAATATTTCCACCTCTGCTTTCATGAGCTGTCTGCATATTTCCCCCCCCCCACCCGACCCCGTCCCCCCGAGATTTGCACGTGAGGTGCACGTCCAGCCGCTGCTTCCCGCAGTATCTGTGTGGTGACCGACCACTCGAGTAGTGACCGTTACGATTCCTCCCTCCCTCCCTCCCTTCCTCCCCTCGAACATCTAAACTGGGTTGTAAGTTCTTAAGAAACTGAGAGTTATGGAGAGTTTCGAAGACTTTGGAGATAGCAGACGTGAGTGAGAGCTGTGGAGCGACCGCTTGTGAGGAATTAGAGCGGTCTCCTCCCTCAGGGATGGACGGCGCCATTTAACGGCTGCAAGAGAAAGGGAAAAAGTCCTGAGATGTTCGAGACAAAGGCGGAGCAGGCGAGGCAGAAGGCTCGGAGTTGGGTCAGAGGCACACACTCCTGTAGGACGTGAGGACGTATGCCACCTGGTCCATCTGGAGGTGGGAGGTACCTGAGAAGGCTTGGCACCAGGAGGAAGTAGGTGATGAGACAGGTTGAGTGAGTAGAGATGGAGGTCGGGTATTATAGGCTGAAGCGTCTACATAAACATCCCATCTCAGTCGACAGTTTGCACTGTACGAAGCTTCGCATCCCACGTACACGTAACACCCTCCTCGACCACCGTGAGGACGACGTTATAAACCCTTGGGAATGATCGTGTATGACCTTTGGACTTTGAAAAGTCAGGTCGTTGTACCCGTCGTCACACTCGAGGGGCGTCACGTCTTGCTCGAGTCGTATGGTCGCGCTCACGAATCGCACCGTCGATCTCATGAGTCGTGCCGTCGTGCTCAAGGGTCGCACCGTCGTGCACAAGGGTCGTACCGCTTCTCCGAAGGGTAGCACCATTGTGCTCTGAGATTGTACCGTCACGTTCATTGTGTTCATTGCCGTACATAATTAACAAAATTACCCGAAACGTTTAATCATTACCTCAACGTACACAGCAGTGATTGCCCGCTTCCACTTTGAATGGCAGACAATTGATTTACTCTTCCACTCAACGTCCTTCATCATCACGGGACTCATGAGAGACCGTGTTATGGAGGGAAAAATATCAAGGGCAGTGGCGTCAAAACAGGGAGACCGTAAGTTACAGGTCTGGAAGAGAGAAAAGTTAGGGAGAGTGAAGAGGGAACAGGCATGTAACGGCAGGAAACGAAGTTGGTTAGGACATTTGTAGGTGGGAGGGAGGGTCTGGGTTGGTGGCACGGGGCGACACAGACGTCATAGGGGGTTCCCTGTAGGAGGGGGTGAAGGCACTGCAGATGGTACAAGGTCACAAGGTAGATGGCCGCAGTGGTCAACACCGCCACTGGTGAGGAAGGATCCTCTTTACGTAACGCTTCGCCACTGGCCACGCCTACACAGCCATAGTACACACTTTTTCAAAAAGGTTCGGACAGTGCACCAAACCGGCGCCTTACACTCACCCCGATTAATGGAGATGAACTCGTTTTGGAGACTCATTTTCATCTACTTCGATCAGTAAAGTACATACTTCATACATTAGAATCACATGTAACTTGATATATATACGAAACATACGAACGATTACATAACAAGACCTGAATGATTCGTTCGCCATTTGACAGGTGCATAGTGTTGTGATTCTCGCCTATGGTGAACTGGAGACTGATTTTTTTTTTATTTATTGTTGAGTCATATGGATTATCTTCACTAATATAACTGACTTTTGCATTACTCTCGTAGATAACTAACTCACTTTGATCGAATCTCAGAAATCTTCATCCGAGTCATTTGAATTGTGGCAACAGTGGGAGTTGACAAGTACTTCTGGCGACATATATACCAGGACTAGTACTAACGGTCTCATACAGGCATGGTTTACAGGCAGTTTACACGTACACCAGAGAACGCGACTCGTCCTTACACAACGCAGCCCCGCTGAGCCGCAGCAGTTACCTGAATGGCTACGTACGATATTACATGAACGGCTACGTACGATATTACCTGAACGACCACGTACGATATTACATGAACGGCTACGTACGATATTACCTGAACGACCACGTACGATATTACATGAACGGCTACGTACGATATTACATGAACGGCTACGTACGATATTACATGAACGGCTACGTACGATGTTACATGAACGGCTACGTACGACATTACATGAACGGCTACGTACGATGTTACATGAACGGCTACGTACGATATTACATGAACGGCTACGTACGATGTTACATGAACGGCTACGTACATTACATGAACGGCTACGTACGATGTTACATGAACGGCTACGTACGATATTACATGAACGGCTACGTACGATATTACATGAACGGCTACATTACGATATTTTACGTTACCTCCTTAAAACGAACTTCTTTGAATTGTCCGTTAGTATTTAAACAGTGTACGGCAGTTAAGACAGGAATTCAGTTACAACTTTTTCTGTAACTACTGATGTTTCATCAACCACTGCAGTACGAAAGAGGATGAAAATATGTTTATATAAGAACTCCAGCGCCGCACCCAAGCACTGAAGCATGGACTGATGCGCAGTGCAAGCAAATATTGAAGACTTCGGGTCACACGCGCACCATGGCGACGACTTTCCTTGGCGG
Organism: Panulirus ornatus; assembly: GCF_036320965.1. Classification (NCBI taxonomy): domain Eukaryota; kingdom Metazoa; phylum Arthropoda; class Malacostraca; order Decapoda; family Palinuridae; genus Panulirus; species Panulirus ornatus. The sequence goes on along the minus strand of NC_092233.1, from coordinate 17,755,892 downwards.
GTTATGTAAACACGTACAAACACCTGCTGCAGTCACACAGTGGGGAAGGACACGGGGGGAGGAAAGAGGGCAAAGAAACGGTCATTTCATGTAAATATTCCATACATGTGGCTCTTCTCTGATTATCGTCTCTTCTCGAAATGATTAGCATTTTGCTCGAGGTCTGTTTTAAGGCGTTTTTCTCCAAACTTTTTGGTAAGAAAGTTTACCTTAAGTGTAAAGTCTCTCTCTCTCTCTCTCTCTCTCTCTCTCTCTCTCTCTCTCTCTCTCTCTCTCTCTCTCTCATGTTAATTTGCACACACACACACACACACACACACACACACACACACACACACACACACACACACACACACAAAGATCCTTTTAAACATCGATTGCGTAGATATTAAACTGTACTTTGATAGATGGATTCTTGGGATAAGGCAGCCAGACGACATATGACGTGAAGGTAAGCAAGAAACATTCTAACAACCCTTAAAGATCTGATGGTCGTTAGATCTACAACAGATACTTCCTACACCAGGTAACCTGTTTCCTGAAGTATTTTATTCTCTCAAGGTATTGCTCGTCCGAGTTCGTACTCAGCCATTCTGTGTCCTCCCCACCCCACCGCTGCTGCACCTCATTACCTTACTTCTGTTCACATTAACTCCCAGCTTACACCCAAGACAGGCAACCCCAGCAACCCTGGAACGACCGCTACACCCACAGTCGTCAACACTGACACCCTGTCACAGCCGCTACACCCATAACCGTCAACCGTAACAGCAGCTACACCCATAACCGTCAACCGTAACAGCCGCTACACCCATAACCGTCAACCGTAACAGCCGCTACACCCATAACCGTCAACCGTAACAGCCAGTAACAGCCGCTACACCCACAGTCGTCAACACTAACACCCTGTAACAGCCACTACACCCACAAGAGGGTAACACCGAGACCTTGATAACTCTTTATTCATTACGCTACACCCATGCTTGCGGCCGCACGATCGTCGTAATGACATGAACAGGCCCCGGCAGTGTAGCTCCACCCCCCCCCCCCCCCCCTCCATTCCCTCTTGACGATGCGGACACACCCTGAACAAGCATAACGGTGTTGCGTGTAGTTATGATGGCGCTGATCTTTCGCTTGAGTCTCAAGTGTCGGATGAAAGGCTAGGACATCAGTACTCAGAGGGTCGTGCTGCCCTGCCCTTATCAAGGGTCGTATCGGACTAGCCAAGGGTTGTACACTGCCGCGCTCTTTGGTTTTACCGTCGTGCGTTTGAAGTGTACAACCGCGTTCTAGGTTTGTACCGTCGTACTAAAGGGTCGTACCGTTGTGCTCCAGGAGTGAGCCAGCTCTGACCAGGTTTCCAACACCTTACCTGTGGACCGCCGACCTAACGCCCTGCCCGCCACATGTCCCTCCTGGTATATTACTCCTACATTGAAGGCTATTGGCTGCTTACATGTTGGTGAAGGTTGTTTGTGTGAGACTAGATGTCTGAGAAGACAGATTCTCACCTGGACTTCAGGTCAGTCACCACGACGGGCAGCTGAGACACGCTTACCCTCCCTGGCCAGCCATTGTGGTCTAGATGTGAGAAACTGCCCTTCCTTGCCCTGACACACACACACACACACACACACACACACACACACACACACACATGGCAACCTCTCAGGCGAGAGCGATGACTTAGTCTGGGAGCCGGAGGTGACGGGGATGGGTCGTGTGTTTACAACGAAGTCCGGGTGACCCTGTGACCCTCCCACGGGTGGGCTGAGGAGAGCTTGAGCCAGCGTCTCATGGCCGCGGGTATTGACCAGCTCCTCGTGGCTGAGTGATAAATAAAGCTGGTGAATATCTTTCTTCGTTGTTGGCTTGACGGGACGAGCTTCAGGAGGCGAAGTATCAAGGGAAGGGTTCTGGGAGGGGGGATGTGGTGGCCCAGAGAAGGGCAGGAAAGTAAAGTAATGGAGTCGAGGTATCAGCTGACGTGCTACGTTGCATGTTTGCAGCTTGGGTTTATGTGGAGGGCGTCGCTCGGTATGCTGTCCACAACCTCCCGTGGACTTTACGTTTATATGTTTGTGGTCGACCAGTTGTTGTCTTCCAAGATTACTTCACGCACACCATGAAAGCCAGTGATGACCAACAGACTGACTCACTCACACCTTCGCCTCATGTTAATCATCTTGATGATCGCCTTGGAAGAGAAATTTCCTATTGGCTTGTTGTCAGTGGGGAGGGGGTTAGTTGAGGGGGTTCACAGCCGCCATGGACAATGTCATCAACTGAAACATTATGCTCGTGTTGTCCTTTGACGTGTTTTAAGGAACGAGACTAAGGACTGTAGACTTGTCCTCCTTCATCATGTTAACTCCAGTTTTATATTCCATTCTTCATTCACGTTGGTAAACTCTGCATGCATCACACTCAGCTGTGTACCCACCCGCCCGCTCACCACTCACCACAGTCTGGCACTCACCACACTCTGCCATGGGTTGTCGTTCTAGTGTATCTCCCTGTACTTGTCCACTGCTCCTGTGGTTCCCTCTGTTGCTCCGGGTGGGTTTCTTGTGTTGGAATTACCAATACAAACGTAGATTCCGTCTCCAGACGTGACCCAACGTAAGGCACTTTAGAATCATGATGATGATGGACTGGATACGAATTGTTGAGGAACAGAAGACAGCAGTACAGTCGTATTGTGTACTTGTACTGAAGGTAGGTGTGTGTGTGTGTGTTCTGTGTGACAGTGGCAGTTTAAATTCCCTTAACCTACTGGCTGGGGAGGGGAAGTGGTGATACTGTGTTGCTTTAGAAAGGAAAGTAGCCAGGTTGCACGTAGCGCTTATCATGTGTTTAACGTTGAAGGATTGGAGACTCTCCCAGGGTTTTGAGGCTCCGTAAGAACCCAGAGTGAACTGTGTCCTGCCGTCCAGATCACGTTATTGAAAACTGTACGAATCTTCGAGATGCCGGTCTTCAGTCATTTCAAGGTATGGGGAATGTTGATGTGAGGCGATTCGTCATGCCTTATCATGTGCATCCCTTTTGATGTTTAACCTTACACAGTTTAGAGTCGGGACGGGTGGGGAGCCGAGGAGTAGATGAAGTTATGAAGGATCAGATCCTGTACCAGGTGTATTGTTCGTCGCTCGTGAGGTGCCACTAATCTATACAAGGTTGTCAGGGTTACTGTACCTCTTAGGGTTCGTTTGTGGCCGAGTATTTGACAATTTTTTTTTGTTTCCGTTGCTTCCATTTCCCCCATGTGTTAGCCTGTTGCAAGGTTGTACCCTCCCCGGTGCCACAGCTGAAAACCTGGGTAAGTGTGGATGCGTCCAGTCGTGGAGGGTTGGTATACTGTGGTGTGTACTGCTGGATGACCGACTGTTAAATGGCTTCGCCTGCGTAAAAGATTTTCCATTCTCAGATTTCCCGCCGGAGGGTGGAGGTGGGGAGGGAAGGATGGAAGGGGTTATCTGCTTTGTAGGGTGTAAGAAGACACCTTGTGGGACCCCGCTAAGTAATGGGGTTTCAGTCATTTCTATCATGCCTGCCGGGGCTCATTGGTAATCGCAGACGCTCCTCCACACTGGCCAAGGCTTGTTGTGTGTCTCTTTGTATCACTGCGCTGTATAACAAGGCCTCTGGTGATCCTTGTTGTTTCCTGCAGCGATCGAGATTGCAGAGGTGGTGCCTCAACCCCCTCCCGCCAGAGGATACATGGACTGGCTGGTGCTTCTACCCCACCTCCAGAAGCTATATTGACTGTGGTTGGAAGTCTTCCGGTTGCTTTATATTACTCTGAAGTTCAGTGTTTTTTATTTGGGGCGAATGTTTTCCCTGGGATTTGGAAGAAGGGGGAGTAGTTCGGTCGTTCTTTCGATGTTCATCTGTCCTTCCTGGTTTATTATTATTATCGTTACCCAGACTTGCTTACATGTCGAGGAGGAGGTGACCTGGGTTTGAGTATGGTGACGTACATGTTGGGAAGTCTGAGGGCATGACGCATGACACGGGAAGTTTATTCTTATCTCTTGGCAGACTCATTCATGAGACCGTGTGCCTCATCCTCAGTATATCTGTTCATATCTCTGGTATGTCTACTTTTGCTGTGAGACAGCTGTTAGGGGACAGGTGAGTGTTTGGAATGGTGCGGTGTGGTGTCGTGTGGTGTGGTGCGGTGTCGTGTCATGTCGTGCCGTGTCGTGTGCTACGGTGTAGTGTCGTGTCGTGTGGTGCAGTGTGGTGCGGTGCGGTGTCGTGTCGTGTGGTGCGGTGTCGTGTCGTGTGGTGCGGAGTGGTGTCGTGTCGTGTGGTGCGGTGTGGTATGGTGTGGTGTCGTGTCGTGCGGTGTGGTGTCGTGTGGTACAGTTCAAGATGCACTTGGCATACCCCGCCTAACCTCTTGGGTCGATGGAAATGGCACGGGCAACTGAGGCCCTAATCAAGGCTATCTCATTAACGCCTTATATATATATATATATATATATATATATATATATATATATATATATATATATATATATATATATATATACACCCTAACCTGAGTCAGATACTCATTTTATCGACCGTTGCCTAAGGCTGGATGAACAGCTGGGTTAACTGTGGACCGACTGCAGCAACCTGGATTCGGATCTATGCGCTCGACCCTTGAGGCCACTCGTGAATGCGTCACGGTCAGGTACGTTAAAAGCTACGCTGCTACTCACTTGCCACTTGTCGGGAAATGAGGTCAGGCATTAAAGGCGTAACACTCACGTCAGTTTAATTTTCTTCTTTTCTTCTTTGTCCTCACGTGATGAAAATGGATCGAAGTGCACCAGCTAACCTTGTGTGTGTGTGTGTGTGTGTGTGTGTGTCTGACCCCTGGTTCTAGTAGGGAAGCTTAGGCTGGAGACTCACACCAGTGACGTGGATGAAGGGTTGGCAGAACTCTTGATTTGTTCCCTCGTTGGCCGACGTGTCGCTCCGTACCTCACCGAGCCACCGCTAACACGTCCAGCATGACCCCAGGAGAGGTGTTCCTTCCACTGGTGGCTATGGGTGGTGATGGTGCCCCACTGGTGCGTCACATCAAGTGTGATGTGTGAGCGCGCAGTGTGGCAGCTGTCCAGAGAACCTCAGTTTATGTAATCTAGAAAAGAGAGAAGGTTGAGAGATGATTGATACACATATTCGAGATTATCAAGGAGGCTTCGAAGGTCCAGATCGAAGCAGCTGTTTAATACTATGTCGTTCCGTATTCACCTGTGGTAACGGAGTGGTCATAGTCAAGCATTTGATTTCGAATGAGGTTAAATAGCTCATATGTAATAGAATTAACACAAGAAATGACTCGTACTGTAGTTAAAAGGAATTATAAAGTTGGCAGTTTTCTCTCCTTGAATTTTTTTTTTTTTCTATCGTCCTCACTAAGCCTTATGCCTCTGACCTTCAGCTATCAGAAGGAAGAGCCTCGTTAGTCTTCGTTGAACCTGTTGCTCACTATACTCCTATGTGATTCCTAGAATGAGTGTGGGAACAAATGCTCTGTTTGCATTTCCTTTTAGTTATTGTTTCAGACAAATTTTCGACGGTTCATTTAAGAATGATTTACATTTCTGCTTTTTCTGTCGTCTCTGGATCATTGTGACAGCAACGGTAGGATGTAGACGGAGGTGGTTCCTACCGTAAGCCTTAGATGCGTTCTGTGTAGATACCGAGGCGAGAGGCTGTGGTGGCTTAGGTTATGTATAAGGGGACAGTCCAGGACCTGGACGGTGGCCATCACCGACACTGCCTCGCTGCCACCGCCTGGACGCCACCCTCTCACCTGGCCACCTTCCCCTTTACTTCACCCGGTCACAACCTGACGCTGTCACCTGTGGCGAGGACGCATCCCAAAGAGTCAACTACCCACTAGGGTCTGGTTCACAAGCCGTGGCCATTATAAGTTGGATCGTTTTACCACGGGTGAAGAAATATACGCTAGATCCTGGTTAAGGGGGAAGCGAGTTACGCAGCCTGGTGCGTCACAAAGTGGAGTTGTGACGTGTCCCTTCCCTGAGTTCGGCCCTGGTGTGACTGCCCTCCCAGCGTCACAGAAGGCACGGGTGTTATGCTCCATCCTCAGACTTAGCCCTAGTGCTACCGTCCCCCGTCACCCAGCGTCACCAGAAACCTGGTATAACAAGGAGTCAACACTAGGCTGATCAGCAGCTTGTGTCTCTGTTGTTGCTTATCCTCATGACGAGATTTGACCAAGCGAAGTGGTGCTCCGCCAGGGACAGCTGTCCTCTCCAACTGTCCTACGACGATGCCTCTTTATTTGGCTGCTCTTGTTGAGTGTGACGTATTAATCCACTTAAGAGCTACTGTCAATGAATGCGTAAGGGTAAGTGTAGCCTAACAAGCACAACATTCAGACAAGATAAACTGGTCCTAACACGTAGGGGCAGTAATGATCACTCATTAAACGTTTATTATTACGTAACTCCACGTCATGCTTCCCTGTGTCGTGGTGACGTATCCCTGGAACATTCCACGAATACAAAATGTAAAGTTTGATGTTATAAAGTTTATATAAAAAAGTTATCCTGGACATCTTAGACGAGCAAGTGAATTAACTTATTCCGCTCATGCTGTTTGGACCAGGGATTTCATCATCATAAATTTCCTCTCAGTGAAGGTTTTCTAGATAAGTAATTACATATAATCGAAGCTCCAATTAGGGATATAAATTCTGGCACTACCCTTCACCAGATATTTTTACCTCCCATTTTATTCAAACTTCATAGTCTCGCTACAATGCAGTGTGAGAGGAAGCTGCAACATGTGGTAACCTATCGTCTAAAGTAATGATATTGTTACGTTCCATTTTCGCTAACGTTGGGTGACGTGGGCGGGTGAGTGAGGGTAGTAGTGACAACTTACACCTCTGGTGCGGACCTTGAGTGGCATCACGCTCCGTGCTGCTCTACGTTCATTCATGCTGGCCGGGTAGAACGGAACCTGAATGAATGAATGACTCGGCGTTCGCTCCGTCATGCGGTAGCTCCCCCAGCACGACCCTGCAAGCACGACGCGTCGGTGCGACGTATGAACGAACACAAGTATGATGTATTATTGATGGACTGTTCCTTTTATGAGCGATCTCCAGGTTAGAGAACAGCCCATCATATCTACGGGTTGTATTTAAGCTTCGCACCGCCGCTGTCGTGCAGCACCTAGTCGTGCAGTGAGGTACTGCATACATGGCTGCCATGTGCGAGCACGACCTTCCCCCATCCCCACCACAGCACGCACGCCCAGCCCAAGTGTCGGCGCTCTGACGTCATGCCTTGTGCCAGACCCTCGGTTTATCAGATGACACGGTCACCTTGCGTACCCTTCTCTCGCTACAACTCTCCTTGAATATCCAGCTCTCATGCATTCCGGCTTACATCTGGCTGCATGAAAGGCACACGCCGAGGAAGGAAGGCGGGAGTTTACAAAATACAAGGAAGAAGTTGTGGAGGTGGCAATGCAAGACTTGACCCATTTTCAACGTTTTACTACTCGCACTCTCTCTCTCTCCCTCTCTTGCTCTCTTTCTCTCTCTCTCACACACTCTTGCTCTCTGCTTACTCCCAGCACATACACAACATGCAGGTATTACGATGAGATATTTATTTCGCAATGCACCGTACCATTTTGTTTATATTTAGCGGTGAACAAAGCCACACATATCAATAGGTACAACAGATATCACAGTTACAGGATAAACACACATTGATAACATGTCAGTCACGGAGAATGAGTCTTAAAATAGCATAGGAAGTTACTCGTAGTAATCCTTCTGCCTCGCTGGAGGTTGTTATTACATTACGCAACTCTAGTGTGTACCCTCCCATGCAGGCGGCCCGCGGCAGGACAACACGGAAGCCGCCGCTGCCAGGCGTACGCTCGATCAATAATAGTTCGTGGTGCGCAGGCCCGCCAACCCTCACCCCGGCCGGACCCACCACACCACCAAACATTGACCAGCACTAAACTAAAGCGAAAAAATCTTCGCAGTCACTGTCTCCGTTGTATTTTTATGATGGGTGGACATTCGTCAAGGGGTCTCCTCTGATCTTGATGCCACCTTATAAAAGTGGGAAAGACAGGAAGGTTATAATATCTCTGTGAAATGATAATATTCCCATGACGAAGATATTTTGGGATGATTGTGTACATATTACATAATGCCTAAAGAGAACGTACTCAAACGTGTTACCTTTAAAATGGTCTCTACCTTTGCCATTATATCTACTGCACCGAAAACTATTCGGTTTGTAAATTTAGTGCACAGGAGCATAGAAAGCGACACATCTGGAAAATATCCTCTGTCTTTTTCTGAGATGTTTGTTTTCGATTATATGAAGAAAAAGTAAGGGAATTTGTATTCATTTTTTGTTCACGGTGGCCATGAGATACAATGATGTTTGTTTTTCCTCTGTTCTTTTCGTGTATGATCAAAGCTCTCTGGCCTGGTGCCTGAGATGTGCTTTCGTTTAACTACATCCAAATTTTTGAAGAATGTCCCTGAGTTCGTACACGCGGCTGCCAGGGAATCTAGGTTCACACACACACACACACACACACACACACACACACACACACACACATATATACATATATATATATATATATATATATATATATACATATATATATATATATTGATTATAAACATATGAGTTTAGCACAGTAGGTGAGGTATAGAAAAGCCGCATCTTGAGGGAGAGCCTTGACGATATTGCATATTTTACAATGAATTCGCAGCCGTACGTACAAGCGAAGGACCAGAGGGCGGGCCAGCACTAAATTCAGGGGCCACGCAGGCACTTTTTTTTTTTTTGGACAGGAAAAAAGAGGACGCAAGACGCATTATTTTTTTTTTTTTTTTTCGATAGAATCGCCATGTTTTTGTCTTGCGCGGGCCTCCGTCTGTTGACAGCCCCGACCTTCATTAACATCGGAGACGTACAGGAGAAACACTGAGATGTGGCATATTGAACGATACAGAGTACATTTCCTTAACGTATTTGTAAAGACTCGGCAAGACTGACGCGAGCGGACCATATATGTCACTTGTGTAGTCGGGTCTTAGTTGAATGTGTCTGTGTTGTGAAGAATGTGATGAATTGTTTCTTCCCAAATGAACCCCAGTTATTAGTTACCTTAATAATAAAACATTGAATTTCAATAAAAAAAAATATTCCTTTTTCTTTCTTTCCACGTTGCATTGATCTTTATTGAACTGCTGATTTGCATATACGGTCTTGCAACGTCCCCAAGATCATGCTTATAACTTTTGATTGTAGCCACTGCAGCGGCCGGCAGACCCGCGCCAACGTTCTCTTGGTTTGAATGCACTACACAACCTCACTGATCTTGTGATTGACGATGTGTCCTCAAAAATAATAAGCCTGAAACTTGTTTCATAAACACATACTCTTAGCCTGGTTGCCATACGAGTGCTGTTGTATGCAATGTTACATGTACACACACACACACACACACACACACACACACACACACACACACCTGTCGCCAGAGTCTAATATTATGACAGTAGTTAAGGAGACAAACCGTCAGTTGGCAAGCACTAGCTTGAAATATATAGATACAGAAATATTCAGCAAGCTATGCGCATCTTACTTGGGGCCAAAACTAGAATATACCTCCCCAGTTTGGTCACTGCCGCTAAAGAAGCACAAGGAGCTAATAGAGAAGGTCCAAAGGAAGGTAACAAGGATGGTACCAGAAATAAGAGAGTTGAATTACAAGAAAAAGACTGAGGCTTAGAATTTGTTCATCTGTTTTTCTAAATATTTCTCACACATTCTTTAAAACAAACAACCGATCCACACATCCTCTACCACTTTTGAAACCACGCTGCACCTCCCAAATCTGATGTTTTGTACATGCCTTCACCCTCTCAATCAATACCCTCCCATACAACTTATCAGGTATGCTCACCTTTATTCCCCTTGTCTTTGTAGAGTGGCGCTGTACATGCATTCCGCCAAAACCTCAGGCACTTCACCATGATCCGTACATACATTGAATATCCTTACGAACCAATCAACAACACAGTCACCCTTTTAATAAATTCAATAGCAATACCCTCCATTCTAGCAACCTTGCCGCATTTAATCTTACGCAAGGTTTTCATCATCTCCTCTCTTCACCAAACACTCTCCATGACTCTGTCACTTCGTATACCACCTTAACTAGAAAACCCACAATTGCCACTGTGTCATCAAACAATGACACATTCAACAATCCCTCAAAATACTCACTCCATCTCATCTCACTTCATCATTACCTGTTATCACCTTCCATTTTGTCCCCTTCACCGATGTACCCATTTGTTCTCTTGATTTTCACGCAATATTTATCTCTTTCCAAAACATTTTTTATTCTCCCTAAAGTTTAAGGATATTCGCTCACCCCTACTCGCATCAGCCCTCTTTTTCAGCTACAGCACTTTCCTTTTGACCTCCTACCGGTTTTTCTTATACATCCACCAATTATTTGCACTCCTTTCTAAGTACCGCCCAGACGTCTCTCTTTTTTCTTTCACCAGCAACTTTACTTCTTCATCTCACCACTCACTACCCTTTTTAATCTGCCCGCTCCCCAGCTTTCGCCTGCCACGTGCATCTCTTGGACATGCCATCACTGCCTCCCTAAATACCTCCCATTTCTCATCCACTCCCCTCGCTTCATTTATTCTCACCTTTTGCCATTCTGCACTCAGTCTCTCCTGGTACTTCATCATACAAGTCTCCTTTCCAAATTCACTTACTCCCACCACTTTTTTCCCCCGACATGGTATCCTCGTATTTGTAAACCTCTATAAATCTTCAGCCTCGATTCCGCAAGATACTTATCTGACATCCCACCAGCTACCACTCTTAGCACATTTACATCCAAAAGTCTCTCTTTTACCCTCCCATCAATTGATATGTAATCTACTAATGTAATGTCCGTTGACCATCTTTCCTACTCACATACGTATACTTGTGTATGTTCCTCTCTTTAAACTAGGTATTCCCAATCGCCAGTCATTTTTCAGCACAATTCCTCAAGCTCTTCATCATTTCCATTCATAATACTGAATATTCATTGCGCACCAATTATACCCTCAACTGCTACATTACTTACCATCGCATTTGAATCACCCGTCACTAATACCCGGTTTCTTACATCAAAACTGCTGACACATTCACTTGGCTGTTCCCAAAGCACCTGCCCTGCATGATCTTTCTTCTCGTGGCTAGGCGCATAAGTGCCAATAATCACCCATTTCACACCATTCACCGACATCAATCTAGAATTTACCTCCCTGCAGTCTATCACACACTCCCACAACTCCTGCTTCAGGAGTATTGCTATTCCTTCCTTAGCTCTTGTTCTCTCACCAGCTCGTGACTGTACTCATAAGACATTTCCAACCCATTCTTTCCCTTTACCCCTGAGCTTCGTTTCACTCAGAGCCAGAACATGGTTACTTTTGTCAAACATACTACCTATCTCTTCTCTCTTCTCATCTTGGTTACATCCACACACATTTAGACACCCCAGCCTGAGCCTTTAAGGAGGAAGAGCACTCAGCTTGACTCCTCCTTCTGTCTCCTCTTTTTGAAATGGAAATACAGGAAGGGAATGGTTTCTAGCTCTTCGCTCCCGCCCCACTTCTAAGACACGCAAGGAATACGGAGGTAGAATTCTTTCTCCCTTTCCTCAGAGGTGATATATATATATATATATATATATATATATATATATATATATATATATATATATATATATATATATATATATATATATATATATATGTATAAAACATACAAACCTCTAACAGCCAGGATCGAACCCGCGACCCCTGTGCGACCAACGTGAAACGAAGGGTATTCGAGTACATAGTATTCATTTAGTCATTTTCCTATTAGGTCGATCATAGCGTAGCGGTAGCGCTCCCGCTTGTTGCACAAGGGTCCCGGGTTCGATCCTGGCTGTTGGAGGTTTGCATGTTCTATGAAGGTGCGCGTTCATATCCACTATGTTCGTATATATATATATATATATATATATATATATATGAATTAAACTACGCATCACCAGTTTGGTCGCCGTACATACGGAGGCATAAAAGTGTTCAGTTCAGTATAGAGGCGAGCGGCGGACGACAAAAATTACAGTGCCTGCAATAGGCTACTGGCGAGGTGTGTTAAGAGGATTAGCGAACCCCATGTTGTTGAGGGCGAGGTGGCCGGACGAAGGGGAGAGAGAGGGAGGATGGGAGGGTGTGGACCAGATTTACGCACGTGGGCAGGTAGTGAAGAGGGTCCTGGAGACACAGAGGAGCCAGTATGCAGGGGTCTGGTAAAGACGTAGGGGAGAGTGAATAGAGAAGCCCTCGGGGAATTTTGACTCCATGCTGTGTGTGTGTAAGTCTTCTGAATGCTTCTCAAGATTTTTATTACTAGAGCCGTGCGTGTGGGATGTTGGGGGATGGGTGGTATTGTATGTAGCAGTGTGGCAAGGTTAGGGGCGTTACTGTGATTTTATGGAGGCGGAATTACATAGTTGGAAATATGTGTGGGAGTACTTCAAGGTTGTGTATTATTATTATTATTATTATTATTATTATTGTTATTATTAGTAGTAGTATTATTATCATATAATTATTATTATTTATATTTTATTTATTATACTTTGTCGCTGTCTCCCGCGTTTGCGAGGTAGCGCAAGGAAACAGACGAAAGAAATGGCCCAACCCCCCCCCCCCCATACACATGTATATACATACGTCCACACACGCAAATATACATACCTACACAGCTTTCCATGGTTTACCCCAGACGCTTCACATGCCCTGCTTCAATCCACTGACAGCACGTCAACCCCGGTATACCACATCGCTCCAATTCACTCTATTCCTTGCCCTCCTTTCACCCTCCTGCATGTTCAGGCCCCGATCACACAAAATCTTTTTCACTCCATCTTTCCACCTCCAATTTGGTCTCCCTCTTCTCCTTGTTCCCTCCACCTCCGACACATATATCCTCTTGGTCAATCTTTCCTCACTCATCCTCTCCATGTGCCCAAACCACTTCAAAACACCCTCTTCTGCTCTCTCAACCACGCTCTTTTTATTTCCACACATCTCTCTTACCCTTACGTTACTCACTCGATCAAACCACCTCACACCACACATTGTCCTCAAACATCTCATTTCCAGCACATCCATCCTCCTGCGCACAACTCTATCCATAGCCCACGCCTCGCAACCATCCAACATTGTTGGAACCACTATTCCTTCAAACATACCCATTTTTGCTTTCCGAGATAATGTTCTCGACTTCCACACATTCTTCAAGGCCCCTAGGATTTTCGCCCCCTCCCCCACCCTATGATCCACTTCCGCTTCCATGGTTCCATCCGCTGCCAGATCCACTCCCAGATATCTAAAACACTTCACTTCCTCCAGTTTTTCTCCATTCAAACTCACCTCCCAATTGACTTGACCCTCAACCCTACTGTACCTAATAACCTTGCTCTTATTCACATTTACTCTTAACTTTCTTCTTCCACACACTTTTCCAAACTCAGTCACCAGGTTCTGCAGTTTCTCACATGAATCAGCCACCAGCGCTGTATCATCAGCGAACAACAACTGACTCACTTCCCAAGCTCTCTCATCCCCAACAGACTTCATACTTGCCCCTCTTTCCAAAACTCTTGCATTTACCTCCCTAACAACCCCATCCATAAACAAATTAAACAACCATGGAGACATCACACACCCCTGCCGCAAACCTACATTCACTGAGAACCAATCACTTTCCTCTCTTCCTACACGTACACATGCCTTACATCCTCGATAAAAACTTTTCACTGCTTCTAACAACTTTCCTCCCACACCATATATTCTTAATACCCTCCACAGAGCCTCTCTATCAACTCTATCATATGCCTTCTCCAGATCCATAAATGCTACATACAAATCCATTTGCTTTTCTAAGTATTTCTCACATACATTCTTCAAAGCAAACACCTGATCCACACATCCTCTACCACTTCTGAAACCACACTGCTCTTCCCCAATCTGATGCTCTGTACATGCCTTCACCCTCTCAATCAATACCCTCCCATATAATTTACCAGGAATACTCAACAAACTTATACCTCTGTAATTTGAGCACTCACTCTTATCCCCTTTGCCTTTGTACAATGGCACTATGCACGCATTCCGCCAATCCTCAGGCACCTCACCATGAGTCATACATACATTAAATAACCTTACCAACCAGTCAACAATACAGTCACCCCCTTTTTTAATAAATTCCACTGCAATACCATCCAAACCTGCTGCCTTGCTGGTTTTCATCTTCCGCAAAGCTTTCACTACCTCTTATCTGTTTACCAAATCATTTTCCCTAACCCTCACACTTTGCACACCACCTCGACCAAAACACCCTATATCTGCCACTCTATCATCAAACACATTCAACAAACCTTCAAAATTATTATTATTATCATTATCATTATTATTATTATTATTATTATTATTATTATTATTATTATTATCATTATTATTATTATTATTATCAATATTATTATTATTTTATAATCATTATTATTATTGTCGTTGTTGTTGTTGTAAGTGATGGGACATTACGTGAGATGACAGCGAATTGGGATGACAGCAAGTTTTATGGAGAGAAAAAAAATATATACCCCAAGAATTTAAAAGGAACTGAAAAACCAGCCTCTTTTACGAAGGTTGCCAGATGGTCGCTGTTAAGGAACACGTCAGATGGTAGGGAGTTGCAGGAAGACTTAGCTGGATCATGATGGCGGGGTTGGGTGTGAGGGGCGGGAGGCGCTTCATCCTCCCTGTTGATCGGGAAGGAGATGATAGATAACCGAGATATAGATGACCTGTACTTTGACCCCGGGTCACGTCCTTTAACATGTTGGGACGACACCTGTACAGGGGAATGAGCCATGAAGGTCAAGTGTCCAGTATTGTAGGTGTGGTCATACACACCAGGCGATCATGAGGTACAGGTAACTGTTACTACCAGGAAGTCATGAGGTACAGGTAACTGTTACTACCAGGAAGTCATGAGGTACAGGTAACTGTTACTACCAGGAAGTCATGAGGTACAGGTAACTGTTACTACCAGGAAGTCATGAGGTACAGGTAACTGTTACTACCAGGAAGTCATGAGGTACAGGTAACTGTTACTACCAGGAAGTCATGAGGTACAGGTAACTGTTACTACCAGGAAGTCATGAGGTACAGGTAACTGTTACTACCAGGAAGTCATGAGGTACAGGTAACTGTTACTACCAGGAAGTCATGAGGTACAGGTAACTGTTACTACCAGAAAGTCATGAGGTACAGGTAACTGTTACTACCAGGCGATCATGAGGTACAGGTAACTGTTACTACCAGGAAGTCATGAGGTACAGGTAACCGTTACTACCAGGAAGTCATGAGGTACAGGTAACTGTTACTACCAGGAAGTCATGAGGTACAGGTAACTGTTACTACCAGGAAGTCATGAGGTACAGGTAACTGTTACTACCAGGCGATCATGAGGTACAGGTAACTGTTACTACCAGGAAGTCGTGAGGTACAGGTAACCGTTACTACCAGGAAGTCATGAGGTACAGGTAACTGTTACTACCAGGCGATCATGAGGTACAGGTAACTGTTACTACCAGGAAGTCATAAGGTACAGGTAACTGTTACTACCAGGAAGTCATGAATGTCGAGTGGGTCAGTCAGGTGCGCCATATGACCATGAGCGTTGTCAAGGTGACCGGCAGGTAACAACTAGTACCAGGTCGACATGATTACTAGGTAGCCCTGAGGACCAGGTAAGCATTGAAGATGCCAACTGGTCCCATGTGCCATGTGTTCCCAGGTGCCTAGTTTTCTCAAGTGTCTGGTTTCCCAGGTACCAGGTATTTTCAGACGAGTGACATTCCAGCTGCCTGGTATTGCTAAAGGCCAGGTCTTCTCAAATGACAGGTAGTCCCAGTTGCAATGTGTTACTGAGTGCTACATTTTCCCCAGGTACAAGGTATTCCCAAATGGCCTGTATACTCAGATACCTAGTATTCCAAGTATCAGTTATTCCCAGCTACGAGGTATTCCCAAGTTCCAGGCATTCCTAGGTACCAGGTATTTGCAAATGCCTGGTATTCCAAAGTGCTAGATATTTCCAAGTACCTTGCATTCCCAAGTTCCTGGTATATCTTAGTGCCAGGTATTCCAAGATGCCTGGTGTATCCTAGTACCAGGTATTTCCAAGTGCCTGGTGTATCCTAGTACCAGGTATTTCTAAGTACCAGGTATTTCCAAGTGCCTAGTGTATCCTAGTACCAGGTATTCTTCCTAAGTACCAGATATTTCCAAGTGCCTGGTATATCCTCAAAGTACCTGGTGTTCCAGAAGGCCAGGTTCTTAGCGTGGGAGAGAGAGAGAGAGAGAGAGAGAGAGAGAGAGAGAGAGAGAGAGAGAGAGAGAGAGAGAGCAGGAGGAGGAGTGTTGGGACCTGGCGGGTTGGCTTGGCTCCAGGCTCCAGCAGCCTCCGCTGTGACCTCCTGCCAGGGGTCACCATCCCGGCTGGAGAACACCACCCACCTGGGACATCGAAGTCGGACCGAGAACCTCCTACGAAGTAAGGGAGGGTCGACGAGGGTCGTGATCCTTCAAGCACCTCGTTTCATGGTCACTAGTTATCTCGTTAAAGAAAAGAGAATCACTTGTGCTGGTTAGAAGCGTGAAGTAGACGAGGTAGTTTGGTTTAGGCGTGGTACAACGGAGGGTCGGTAAAGAGAGCTCGTCGGGTGGTGATGGTTGGTTGGTCCATGACCACGTCTGACATTGAGTGAAGTGGTCCACGTCCCGTGGTTTCTGGTGCCGTCTGCTGGGTCGTCACGTGTCCATGATGAGTTACTGTTGTTGTTATAGTCGAATGTAGAGCGTCGCTTATATATATATATATATATATATATATATATATATATATATATATATATATATATATATATATATATATATATATTATCCCTGGGTATAGGGGAGAAAGAATACTTCCCACGTATTTCCTGCGTGTCGTACAAGGCGACTAAAAGGGAAGGGAGCGGGGGCCTGGAAATACTCCCCTCCCGTTTTTTTTTTTTTTTTAATTTCCTAAAAGAAGGAACAGAGAAGGGGGCCAGGTGAGGGTATTCCCTCAAAGGTCCAGTCCTCTGTTCTTAACGCTACCTCGCTAACGCGGGAAATGGCGAATAGTATGAAAGAAAAGAAAAAGAATATATAGGGTGGGGGAGGGGGCGAAAATCCTGCGAGCCTTGAAGAATGTGTGGAAGTCGAGAACATTATCTCGGAAAGCAAAAATGGGTATGTTTGAAGGAATAGTGGTTCCAACAATGTTGTATGGTTGCGAGGCGTGGGCTATGGATAGAGTTGTGCGCAGGAGGATGGATGTGCTGGAAATGAGATGTTTGAGGACAGTGTGTGGTGTGAGGTGGTTTGATCGAGTAAGTAACGTAAGGGTAAGAGAGATGTGTGGAAATAAAAAGAGCGTGGTTGAGAGAGCAGAAGAGGGTGTTTTGAAATGGTTTGGGCACATGGAGAGAATGAGTGAGGAAAGATTGACCAAGAGGGTATATGTGTCGGAGGTGGAGGGAACGAGGAGAAGTGGGAGACCAAATTGGAGGTGGAAAGATGGAGTGAAAAAGATTTTGTGTGATCGGGGCCTGAACATGCAGGAGGGTGAAAGGAGGGCAAGGAATAGAGTGAATTGGATCGATGTGGTATACCGGGGTTGACGTGCTGTCAGTGGATTGAGTCAGGGCATGTGAAGCGTCTGGGGTAAACCATGGAAAGCTGTGTAGGTATGTATATTTGCGTGTGTGGACGTATGTATATACATGTGTATGGGGGTGGGTTGGGCCATTTCTTTCGTCTGTTTCCTTGCGCTACCTCGCAAACGCGGGAGACAGCGACAAAGCAAAAAAAAAAAAAAAAAAAAAATATATATATATATATATATATATATATATATATATATATATATATATATATATATATTATATATATGTGTGTGTGTGTGTGTGTGTGTGTGTGTGTATCACCCTTCTATCTCTCTTATCTCTTTCACTAACGACTTGTAAACGCTCGTTATCCTTTCTCACGTTCCCACATCCCACCTTCTCCCGCCTGTGTGAGCACTGCTTCCCTGAACACTCTTCATTCCCCGCACCTCGCCTAGCTCTGTGTACTCTCGTCTTTTGCCATTCTTCGCCCACTTCTCTCCTAGTATATCCTCACCGGAGCCTCTTCCCCAAGCTCAATTTTTTACCGCCTTCTTCCCACACATATCCTTTCCTTTTTGTATTAAAGCCATTACAAACTTTTCCCTTCGCGTCCACCAAAGAGTTGAGTCAGAGTGAGTCAAAGTAAGGTTATGAAGCTGGTCGAAGTGTGAGTTGGAATGGCGAGAGCCCGGAGGAAGTGGAGAGCATGGACGTGACAGTCGACAAGAACCGTAGTGTGGGTGAGGGGGCTGAGGTCCTGGGTGCGTTGTGGAGTATATGTTAAGTGATCAGTGTCTATAAGGACCAAGATGGGTATGCGTGATGGTCCATCAGTCCTCGTGGTGATATATGGGTGCAAGGTGTGGGGCCCTACATGCAAAATTACGGAATAAGGTGGATGGGTTGGAAATGACATGCTGGAGGACGTTATGTGGTGTGAGGAGGATCGATTGAGCCTCATGAGGATTAGTATGGCTGAGAGAGGTGTTCAGAGATGGTTTAAGACTATACTTCAGACGTAGAATGAGGGAGGGTGAAGGGAGGCTGGCCAAGAACGTACACATGTCGGAGGTGGAGGCAGCAAGAGGGGAGAGACCGAAGACGAGATAGAAGGATGGAGTGAAAGATGCTTTGTTTGATCTGGGCCTGACCATGCAGGAGGGTGCGAGGCGTGCACAGAATAGAGCCAGCTGGAGCGATGTGGTAACGGGTCATGTGAAGTCATCAAAGGAAACCATGTAAGTTAGCTTACATCTAAGAACATAATTATCACAATAGTCGTACGTTTTACGGAAGTGTTCTCTCCCTCCTGAGTAATTATTGTTCAAAGAGAAAAAGAGAAAAAATTACATACAAATGAAAAACCGAAACCTAACTTAAGAAAAGTAAAATAAAAAAGGTCCATTTGATTTCGGTTAGGTGAGGTTTATATAAGTTGCGTTTCATTCTGTTTTCCGTTTTACTCCGTCTCCAGCATCACTACCCTGCCCAATGCTGGAACCTTCTTCATGTTTGAAAAAGAAGGCCCAGTATCGTGATTCACAAAGTTTATCAACATCTTCTGTGATAACAGACTCGTGTTTTTAAAATGTTGCAATATTGTTTAATAGTTTATGGTCAAATAGTATTCTTTAAGGCTAAGTTCTTTTTCTTCATGAGGCATATGTAAAATCGAGCGAGATAAAGGTTCCGCCATGACGGACTCGGCATTAACAACAGTATGTATAACTGTACGAGGAATTACTGGCTGTCAGACATTATTGAAAAAGTAATCGAAATTTCCTCCAGGGTACAAGATAAATTACAAAAGTATACCATCAAGATTTCTCGCGTTTTCGTAAAATGCAAACTACGTTTTCTTTTACTTCTCATCCTAACCTAAACATTTTCGTCGAGTAGTTTATTTTTCCGTAAGAAATGAATGATAGCTGAAGGCTCCTATATACACGTATTCGACATCTTCATTTCTAATGTATCAGAAAGAGGACACGTGTGCCCTTGTCGATTTTGCATTTTAACGAAACTGGTGTAAGTGTATTCCTTACACTGAAGAATTAATATAGTGTGAGATTTTTACCTGTAGCGCTTCTTACTTCCCATATATGAAGTTTTCATAAAAATGGCAGGGCTTTGAATTACAGGGAAATTGTTGAGTAAAGGCACTTTAAACGGATTGTTGAGAGGGTAAAGAATCGATTGGTGCCACATTCGTCAAATGTTAACTAGAACAGGAGACAAGACTACGGCGGACGGCCGTCATCATCGTACCTTCACTCAGTACTTATTCCGATTCTTTTGAGCTTTATTCGGTTGGCGAATATACTTACAAACCGACTGAAGCTGTAAAACAAGATAACTCGTCTTTTAGTGTGTAGGAATAGTTGATTTCCTATATTATTGATGAGTTGCATCGCACTAGTCGAAAAGTAAACACGATTGAATCCTAGTAAATGCGAGTCTTGCAGATGAGCTCAGTGGCTATAGATGTAAAGGGATCGAACTACTACATAAGTGGATGCGTCCCACTCAGAGTCACCTGATATCTCATGAGGTCCTCCCACCACAGTCTTGTCTATGATCTACTAAATTACCTGGTTAAGGATGCAAGATCCATAGAGCACGTGTTTACGATGATTAATGAAAAAATTGAGATGGTCTTTTGCCGTAACAAAGAAAAAACAATATAATTTACTGTGTAAGACATGTCCAACGGTTTCTCCTTCGTTGTCACCATGTCACAGACCACCAGAGTTAGTGGGTCCTGTTACATCTGGGTTACACGACCTTTGTGGACGTGCTCCACAGCTGAACGGCCGGAGCGGGTCACTGCCGCATGTTGTTCCTGTGCTCACCAGACTGCCTCCCAGGAGGTAGGAGGTCTCTGGTGTGTCAATCGTCATAGGGTAATCCCTTCGCAAACTTCAAGGTCAGCTCCTCCCTCCTTCGTGACAATGTCTGTGAGGAGGGGCCCTGTTAGGGCTTCCTGATAATTTCAACACCCACCGCAGATCTCCGTCACCCTCCTCTGTACCCCTCGCGATCGACTGAGAATGGTGAGCAGGGAGCCCAACATGAACCAGTGGGCAGCCATACACCAGGGCCAGGTCATGTGTACGTTATGTGATGTTACATGTCAGAGTGTATGGCGACTCCTAACAGTTTACATTTGTTTACCACTGGGATGCTGGTGTCCCCCTGTGGTTACCCTGGGTATAAGTAGTAGATGTTTAGTTTTCGTCACGTATTACTAGGATAGTAGCCGATGTTTAGTGACGTGTTGCTCCTGGACCTCCATGTGTACAGCTCCTTGCGTTGTGGCCTGCGAGGTACTCTCCTCAGAGAGAGACGATCGACTGAGCAGGTGTCGTTGACGGTGAGGACATCGACGTACCTCCGGCGATGTTGTGTGTGTTGGGCACCTCCAGTGATCCCTGCCGAGAAGGGGATAGGACCCCAGAGCTATACGGGAGGTATAGCTTATATGCTACGCATGCGTAGAGGGAGACGACGTCCTTTTTGGCAGCGGTTTTGAAAAAAAAATCCAACAAATCATCTAGCTAGGGAGGCTCTTAATCCTTGCTCTAAGAGGCGACTTACAACGATTGTGTTAGGTCGAAGCCTATGTTGAAATCATACATAAAAATGGTCTTCCTTGTGCATCTTTTATACAGACTTTCCTTGCGACTAAAACTGCTTCATCGGCAATGCCCAGAAACACATAGTGTTCTTTTTGTAGTATCAAAACGGCCTTCAAGACCAAAGTCCGATGGCTCAAAACTTTGCCTTCTCAAGTACCTAGACTTAAAATTTAGGATCTGTAGGTTGTAAAGTTCTTCCTTCGGCTTGAGTAAGCCCCAGTGCTCTATTTATATGTACTCCTCGTGACACTTGCCAAATGCTTCTGGTAGTATTGTACTTGGGTATACCTACTGACAGCACTAGGATCCCATGCCTCTATCAAGGAATAAAGTATTGAAATTGAAAGTTGAAAGAGAAATAAGCCATCGCACTAACAGGTCATCTCCTAGGTCTTCCTTAAGTCTTCTCCAGTTCCCCCCCACCATTCCACCCAGCCTTCCCTTGTTACTTATCAGGTATACTCAAGTCTTCCCACAGTTGAGCATTGGGAAGAATAACACGGCTTTACCAGCCTGTGTTGCACCCAAGTACATACGGGTCATGTGTCCTCTGAGTCAGCAGCCACATGACCCTTGGTAATACCCGCACAATGTTGGTCTTGTTCCCCAAGCCTGATTTTTGCAGCTTTAAAGATGTGGGCGTGCACAAGGAACACCCTCAGAGAGAGACATATATTTGTGCTTATATATATATATATATATATATATATATATATATATATATATATATATATATATATATATATATATATATATATATATTGGATAATGAAACACAATAAGTTCCCAAGTGCACTTTCGTGTAATAATCACATCATCAGGGGAGAGACAAGAGAGAAATATAAGTCAGTTGATGTAAATCGAAGAGAGGAAGCTGGGACACCATATGATAAACATGTGATTGTCCAAAAACATGTGATTGGACCATCACATGTTTACCAAATGGAGTCCTAGCTACGTCTCTTCGATGTATATCAACTGACTGTTATATTTCTCTCTTGTGTCTCCCCAGATGATGTGATTATTACACGAAAGTGCACTTGGGAACGAATCGTGTTTCATTTTCCCCGTGGACTCATAGGAATATATATATATATATATATATATATATATATATATATATATATATATATATGGATGAGAGTGCATACTTCCTTATTACAGAGTGTGTTCAGTTTACGAGGATCATAAGCTGGTTAGTGTTGGTGGCGGAGTGGGCGAGGCACGGGAGCCGTCCTGGGATAACAAACATTACCCTCAAGTGGTGAGT
This sequence comes from Panulirus ornatus, assembly GCF_036320965.1. Taxonomy (NCBI): domain Eukaryota; kingdom Metazoa; phylum Arthropoda; class Malacostraca; order Decapoda; family Palinuridae; genus Panulirus; species Panulirus ornatus. Next base: position 17,733,119 of record NC_092233.1, on the reverse strand, counting down.
GGATCACCCGGGAGAGGGAGGAGGCAGGGCGTCCTCTCCGCTCCCCAGGCAGCGCCGGCCAGGGATGGAGGAGGAGGAGGTTGTTTACGGTCGGCGGCGTTGATCATGAAGACGCAGCTCAGCCATGAGACACCCGCGGGTTACTGGCGACAGGAAATTTTACAGCCGATCAGAAGACACCTTACACACACACACACACACACACACACACACACACACACACACACACGGTATTAATATGGTAAACGTGAATGACGCAGAAGTGAACAGAATAATTACGTCCGCGCCTTAATGGACGCCTGCCTCCTGTGGGAAGCACTTCTGTGAGGAAATAGTTTGATTTACCAACAATCTTGTCAACACCGTCTGCCACACATTCAACCCCCTCAACCTGCACCCCCAGCCCTAACACAACATGAATCAGGACGTGAATTTGATGTCCTCCAGACACAGTCTGAAGGTGATGGGTTCTGCCACAGCCATGGCCTTACCTGAGAAGCTGTTTAAGGTGCCATGCCTATTGGACTGCTTGAACCCCTCTCCTGCACCACGAGCGCCTCCCTCCCTCCTGTAGTACAAATGTTCGGCTGATTGGAAGACTTTAATTCGTCCTCGTAGAACCGAAGTCGAGAGACCCACAACCTCTCTGAATTACAACCCTGATCCCCAGCTTGCTTTGTGAGGGTTGTGTGTTGATGAATTGGGTCGCGTAGATATTGTAGGTTCCATTGACCCTCAGCAGTTTGGACGTATGAAGACCTCCTCTACCATCCTCTGCCTCGTCCGTTTCCTCGCCTTGCCTGGTTGAAACCGAGAGAGACGCAAGACCTCTATGGCTCTCACCTCCGTTGACTTCACCAAGGGTTTCGATCTGGTCAGCCGTAACATAATCATCAACAGAGCCATCATCCCAAGCTTTAGCTCAGCAGATTTCCTCTGTGAACGCTGTCAGGCTGTACATTGCCAACGGGGTCGTCTTCACCTTCCAGTTCCTCACCTGTGGTGTTCCCACAGGCCACAGATATGGGATCTCCCGTGTGTCCTCATCCTCGCTGGACGCCACCTGCTCAGTAGAAGGACGCCGAGGACTTCACCATTGGTATCAAGGCTCCAGAATTAGACCGTTACCAACCACGTTACCACCAACCAAGTCACGACTGCAGACTGTGCACATCCATCCGTCCGTCCGTCTCTCGGAGCCTACTGTCTCACTGCGTCCTGACCCCTGACAGATGCTCTACCTCACCAAGCTTTCCCCCGTGTCGTTTTGAACGATAAGCTGAGCTATAAGGAACACGTCGACCCCATCCTCAAACAGACACTTGGACCTCGAAGACCTGAACCCATGAACGCCTGCGCAGCTCCCATGTTTTTTTTTCTTTGTTGTGCTCATCCTACACCTACCCCGCCTGGACCTCCTCCTCCTCCTCCTCCTCCTCGTCATGTAACCCAGTGACCCTCCCGACTCCCTCCAACCATCACCTGGACCTCGCCCGACACAGGCTCCAGCAGCACCATCCCCGCTATCGTCATCTCTTGTTCATTTGTCTCGTACGTTGGATCAGGACGACCTTCTGTTGACTGAACGTATGGTTTACTATTATGACTCATACCTAATTTTTTTTTTTTTTTTTGAGGGTGGGAAAGATTGATTAAACTGAATTCAGAATACATTATCGTGTTCCACAGTGAACTGAGAGACAGGGAAAAATACATGTATTTAAACAAGACTGTCCACTACGAAAAGTAATCTTGATCGTTGTATATATCTGGCCACATATTGTGTTGTCGGCGAGACATTAGAAGCACTGGGAAAGCTTGGCGTGTACACAGTGCTACAGGTATAGTGGAATATGAGGGAGGTTACAGAAGCAAGCTGAGGGCCTCATGTGTTCAGTATATAGACACAGAAATAGCACAGATTGGGACATTACTTCTGTAAATGTAGAGAAACTAATGTGTGAGGTTAGAGAGGTGCACTGAAACCTGTGTTCCCAATACACACACACACACACACACACACACACACACACACACACACACAGTACAGGTTGTTGGGTCAGTACCCACGAATATTGATACTTTATAGCGGTATACGATGAGGTTTCAGAGGTGGAAGGTAGTGCAGGAGGCAGCCGCTGTCTCTGAAGAAGTGTTGTCGCTGGAGGTGAGTTTGGTTCGGAGATTTTACCCTAAGTTATGACGAGCAAGTAGTGTGTTTACACTAGGTATCCTTAGATATCCTTACTGGACTCGAGATGACGTATTTATCACGACTCTGTATGTGTTTAATTTCTACTGTGCCTGTCTGTACAGTACAGGGAGGGAGCCCTGTGTCCCAGGGGAAGGGTGGAGTTTAAACCAACCCCCGAGGGGGAAAGGCACAGTGGCTCCTGTCTGACTCTGGCTGGGGATGAGAGAAGGAAGCTTTTGTTGACGATGCTGCCTCGAGACACAGAGAGAGACAGGCGAGTTCTTGTTGTCGATGCTGCCTCGAGACACAGAGAGAGACAGGCGAGTTCTTGTTGTCGATGCTGCCTCGAGACACAGAGAGAGACAGGCGAGTTCTTGTGACGATGAGCGGACAAGGAGAGAGACAGGCGAGTTCTTGTTGACGATGCCGCCTCGAGACACAGAGAGAGACAGGCGAGTTCTTGTTGACGATGCTGCCTCGAGACACAGAGAGAGACAGGCGAGTTCTTGTTGTCGATGCTGCCTCGAGACACAGAGAGAGACAGGCGAGTTCTTGTTGTCGATGCTGCCTCGAGACACAGAGAGAGACAGGCGAGTTCTTGTTGACGATGCTGCCTCGAGACACAGAGAGAGACAGGCGAGTTCTTGTTGTCGATGCCGCCTCGAGACACAGAGAGAGACAGGCGAGTTCTTGTTGTCGATGCTGCCTCGAGACACAGAGAGAGACAGGCGAGTTCTTGTTGACGATGCCGCCTCGAGACACAGAGAGAGACAGGCGAGTTCTTGTTGTCGATGCCGCCTCGAGACACAGAGAGAGACAGGCGAGTTCTTGTTGTCGATGCTACCTCGAGACACAGAGAGAGACAGGCGAGTTCTTGTTGACGATGCTGCCTCGAGACACAGAGAGAGACAGGCGAGTTGTTGTCGATGCCGCCTCGAGACACAGAGAGAGACAGGCGAGTTCTTGTTGACGATGCTGCCTCGAGACACAGAGAGAGACAGGCGAGTTCTTGTTGACGATGCTGCCTCGAATCACATTGAGGTGCGCCAGGGTGATGGTCGTCATGGCTCCGGACCACCTCCTCTCCGGTGTTAGGTTTGTTATGAGCGAGGCCACACGGGCTCCACTGTGAGGTTACCTCAGAGCCTTGATGAAGGGAGACGTTGTAAAGGTGTTCATCAGTGGTGTAGGGCAAGGGAGACGTGCAACGATGTTGGAACAGTCGTTATTGTTGTTATAAGTGCAGCAGGTCGGGGTCATATGGCTCGTAGTGTCGTGGTAAACTTCCGTATCGTTCCTTTGGGTGGGAAAAAACACAGTCTGTCTAAACATAGAGTTAGAATTGAATACAGGCAACGTATTATGAGGATATGTGGGCTGCTAACGATGATGTAGGCTTGTGCATGTGCACAACGAAGCCCCAGATGCATTCCGTTCAGCTACCCGAACCTTGGGTAAGTCTGGTTACGGAAACAGCAGGAGGTGTGGCGGGGGAGACAATCTGCCTCTCACCTGAGAGCGTGAGGAAGAGAGTGAAACACGTCATCACGTTGTAGGTACCGGGAGACGGTGCCAAGTCTGGCTGCCGGGCATAAGAGAGCATGACGTTGTAAGGTCAATATTGACAAGTCCAGTGATTTTGTGGGTTGTGAGTTTACAAAGAAGTGCTGATGCTTGACGAAAACGGGGAAGGTTGTCATCTGTTAAATGCCCGTTTTCGTTGAGACGCTGAAGAGAATAAAAGGAAATAAGTTGAAAATAATAGGAATGATGACCTGATACTGTACACCCTCCCTGGGTGTGGGGACCGGGGACACTGGAGCGGAGATGACCCACAAGAGGGCAGACATTTTTCTTTAACAGAAGAGGATGTGACGCAGGCAGAAGCATGGACTCATTATGGCCACCTTGGATAAAGGATAAGATTATGAAGAAATAAAGATAAGAAAACACTGGAGGAGTTATCCTTAGCCCCTCATGGGTTTGTAGATCCCATTCTTTAAATTGGAAAGGTTATAGAGCGAAGTAAAGGAGGAAGACGGAGGGGAGCTCGACAGCGTCGCTCCACGAAGAGAAACAGAAAGACGAGTTATGATGGTTGATCTACGTGTGGCTGGTCTCCACACAGATGCTGTGGGAAGCAGCAGCCAGACGTGTCCCGCGGGCCCAGGTCCTGCAGCACACACACACACACACACACACACACACACACACACACACACACACACACACACACACACACACCTCGCGAACAATTGCCGGAATGATACTCGAGGAACAGAGAGAGAGAAAGAGAGAGAAAGAGAGAGAGAGAGAGAGAGAGAGAAGAGAGAGAGAGAGAGAGAGAGAGAGAGAGAGAGAGAGAGAGAGAGAGAGAGAGAGAGAGAGAGAGAGAGAGAGAGCAGCACGGCAGAGTAAGGGATGGTAGAATGGAGGTAATAGCAAGGGAGGTAATGACGCTGAAGGATTTCGGTTTCATTCTTTCTAAGAGAGAGAGAGGTGGAAGGTGAGGCACTGTGCACCACCTGTACTGTGTGCAACCTGTCCTGTGCACCACCTGTACTATATACCCCTGTACAGTGCGTCTCCTTTACTGTGCACCACCTGTACTGTACAGCTTCTCTGGTTTGCACCACCTGCACTGTACATCTGTACGGTGCACCACCTGTACTTAACAATACTTGTACTTTACAACACATGTGCTGTGCACCACATACACTATACTACATATGTACTTTACAACACCTATACTGTACACTACTTGTACTTTACAACACTTGTGCTGTGCACCACCTGTGCTGTGAGACACCTGTAATGTTTACTCGTATTTCATAATACCCGTGCTGTGCACCACCCGTGTTGTGCACGACTTGTACTCAGTAGACAGCTGCTCAGTACACAACAAGAGGGTTACTTAAAGCTTAACGTCATACGGAGAGAGGTCGTGAGAACTGGTGTGGGACGACAGTACAGTTTAAAGACGCCTGTGTTGGAGCTGGCAACCTCACAATTATGAGGTGATAGTTACACCTTCTCATGCAGTCCGGCCACACAGGCAACACACACCTGACTTGTGCCGACCATAGCTCGGGATGTTATCGTGACGTTCCAGTGTCAGGCTTGTACTAGACAAACCTCTACAAGCATGTGTATACAGTGACCTTCTACTGGGTTTTGATGGAGTGGAAGTGTCGGTGTATATGATGAATCTAAATGAATTTATCTCTGTTTAAGACCACAGTAGGAGGGAGGCCTTACGCTATACAGCGTTCATCTTGAAAGAAACAAAGATGATGAACAAAAACGACTATTATCGCAATATTTTTATACAGGAAATGATTCAGTTTCCCCCAGAAGATAATATACGTACTTACCATATGTATTGTGGTAGTTCAATGTTAACGCGGTGACTTGGTGATATGTGGAGTTTCCGTGAAGGGAATACGCAAGCAGTGTGTCACGTTGCTTCTCAGTAAGTCACCAAGAAGCATATTTTGTTTGTGGGGAATGTTAGTGTGTGGCAGAGGAAGCTGAAGATACGTCTGCTGGTAGTGGAAGTGCACTGGAGGACTGGTATAGTAGGGTCTGTGGACACTGTCACAAGTTGCTAATACTTGCTAACAAAACTTGCAACAGTGAATCAAAATTAGATAGCACTGCTGCACACTTGGTGTGGAATGCATCATATATGCTAAGCCAGCTTGATTGACTGGCTGAGTTAGACAAGAAAAAGTCGGGAGAAAATGCAGATGACTTCCTTGTGTATAACTGATAAGTAATGAAAAGCAGAAGGAAAGAGGAGCATTGCAAAGTTGTTTGGCTGTGATGAGAGCGTGCAACATGATTTATCTTGTATGGTACAAAATACCCGTGTATCTTGTGAAGCCACCTCAGAGGGGTGTTAATAATACGGTATGAAGGTTAGGAGACAAGTGTTGACGATAAATTACTGAGAGGGAAGGACAGATGGCATCCCTGCAAAGTATGGGTTTTGAGGGATACACACAAGAAAAATAGATGAAGTTTTTAAGACAAGTCAAGAAATAAGAATCATAGAAGATTTTTATAAGGCATGTGGGGGAGGGGGTGATGACGTATCATATTGTCCTTTTCTTTTGATGTAGTTCTACTTAAATATATAGTTTGAAATTCAGATTCCGAAATACCCTCAACACCTGAAGGTGTTGTGAGAGAGCTGTCGGTCGGTGGCTGTAGCTTGATGCTGACGACCTTTAATTAAATTAGATTGACCCTGAGCCTGAGTCTTAACCAACCAGCCAACACATATGAACCGTGCAGTTAAGTCTTTGCTTGATGATTTATATATATAACATGAACCTTAGATCACCTGAAAACTTGCTACTCCACAAGTTTTCTAAGTTAGGCTGGTATGGTTAGGGATGAAGCTAAGCTAACTTAATCTAGAAAAAAAACAAAAAAAAAAAAAACGCTGGGACGAATCCTTACATGATCTTATATTTTGACATCAGGTAACACTGTTACCCGGTAAAAAGCTATCTTAAGATTTTTGTTTGAACTATATTCATGATCTAATTAGACTGTGCGGCTGAGAGAAACATTGGAAGTTGCTTACTTTTAATATTGAATTTAGAGTATGTCTTACTCACGTAGTGTGTGACCTGTTTAATATTATGGTTATATGACATGTATCAGTTTTCTGGAATCTGATACTCATTTTATTTTCATACTTTGTAATGCCGTCATTTTATCGTAGGATATATCTACGTTTTCATATAAAAAAAGAGTCGATCAGTTATCGATATGAGATTATTAATTTTCTGTCTTATGTATAGCATTTACTACTGGAGATCAGTCTTTAGAGAAGTAGCAGCTTTAGTTGCAACAAACGTTTAGGAAGGAAGGGAAATCAATAAGCGATAGAAAAAAAGAAGAAGAAATCTTTGCATTCCGGGAAAATAAACCGGGTGATTGTCATGTGAGGCTGCCGGCCGGCCACCACCAGTGTGGGCGGGGGATGGGATTGAGTCTGAGGGGGTGGGTGTTGGCACCATAACCCCCTGGCTTCAGGAAAGGCGTAGAACTAAGGTTTAAGATTGACGCACGTATCATCCCTCTAAGTCAAAGGGAGAGAAATATGGATGAATTACTTCCTTTCGACCTCTTGATGGAAGGGGTGGGGAGTGTTTTAAGCAAGTAAATTCTCGACTGGAAGATCTGAATGTTTACAGTTAAATCGGTTTTTCGTTTATAGTTATGATACTGCCTTACAGCATTTACAGAACATTGTTAACATTTTTCAGATGATTCCCTTGCCTGTCTACTGTAGCTCAGATATTGTTATCATTAATTTGATTACACTAGGGCTCAATTATGTCTTTCAATAATTGAATAATTCGTGACGACAAGTGCAAGCTTTTCATTTAAGAAAATAATCGTATTAAGGTGAATTACTCATCGATTCGTCTACAGCTACTCTCTGTTTTCCTGACATTTAAATGAATTTGCATGCATCACCACAACGATAAATAGAATCAAGACGAAATTTCAATGGAAACTGGCGTCATACCCTTGTCAGGTTCCAATAATATTGCCTTGATATTCAATAATGATGTTTGGTGAATAAGATCGTGATTGATAATTCAAAAATGTTTTAAGAAATTTTGCGAAATAGAAGAATTATTGTCGAGAATTTTTTATGGCATTTGTTGGATTGTAGTACAGTGGTTATTTAAACAACTCTCATTTTACATGACTGTCTTGAGTTGAGTAGCATCGAGAGAATGGTCGCTTGAGAGCTGGTACCTCGCGTTAGGAGAATTTAGTGGAGTTAACCATTTACAACAATCTTTAGCTGTGAGGAGTGAAATCAACATATAGCTTGTGAAGCAGTGGTTCTGGTAAGCAATAGTGAAGTCATAAAAGTTGTAGGTCTAAAGAGAAGCAGCAGAAGAAGAGTACGCGGAGTCAGGGAGCTGGCATCATGGCGACTGGTTGGCGCGTCGGCTTTGCTTCTGTGTAGTTTTATTTTTCTGAAAGAACGGAAATGGATGTTTCTTCTTCCATATAGTAGTAAATCGGAACGGAAATGCCTATTGAATTCCACCACGATTATGATGCTAAAGGGATTACGGTAACGGAAAACATGATTCCCTGTGGTTGCAAATACGTAAACCACATGACTTAAGTGAATAGCTATAAAAGTGTTCATGGCACTCGCTTTACTGTCCAGTGTAAAACAACTGTACGCAATCATAAATGATTCGAAAATCATCTGATTGTATCTTGGAAGTCCTGGCAATCTCGTATCAAAAGGATTTATATTAAAAGGAAAAAATTACCAGGATGGTCTCTATATGAATTGTATTGGAATTTCACACTGACGTGTGTTTTATAGCCTTGTTTAGTTCATTCATTTTGGAAATGGTTGAGATTATGTACTCTGTTGTAAAGGGAAACTTATTGTATTTTAAAGTTATGTTATTGTCGACCTCGGCCCAGGTTTAAAAATATTGTAAATTTTTATTGGCGGACTCACGTTTTGCAAGATTGTGGCCTGTGTCCTCGTAGGGAATCGTTGTTTCCAGTGTAGAGAGTGATTTAAAGTGTGGAAATTTCCTTTTATACTTTAAAATTAATTTTTCGATATTAACATTTCTGGCATGTTAAAAAGGGATAATGCGGGAATGGATGATACCTAAGTAATGTGAAGTATTAATATAGAATATAATGAGCTTGTTTCAACTTTAGTTAAATTATTGGTGAATTCCACCATTATCAGAATATGTACTCCATTTAATTGCGTGTGGATCACTTGCTTCAGAAGGTTTGCAGAGTTGTTCGTAGAGGTAGAGGAATATGACCCTGTGTGGTACAGATCTTGTAAGCATTAATTTGATCACTATCTGAGCTTACCCAACTTATATGCAGAACTCAAATTCATTTTGATTTAGACATAATGATGCTTGGCATTCTCTGGACTACTAGTTTAACTGCTTCATTTGGTTAATTTCGACTTTTTTTTAACCAAATAAAGCTTTAAAGAATCTAAAGTTCCAGTTGAATGTTTGATGATGACTGTCCAATGGAAAATTTTCAAATGTCCTTACTTGTAGCAAGAGGACAAGAGATGGACATGAGACAAAGGCATCCGTCCTGTTTGTTTCCTAACCGATAGATTTTGACGAAAGTGTTACCAGTGCACTTTTTGACACTTTGTATAGATTGTTTTAACTCCACGGTTTTCTAATTCAAACCCTTGCCTGCTTTACTGAACTTGAAATCGGTGAAGTAGGAGGTGCTACACCTAAAAGCCCATATTCTGCATTATCTCCCTCTACAGAGAGAGAGTAAGGAATGTTAACTAGAACGTGCATCCGTTAACCTTTAAAAATATTTGAATTTTTTTTTTTTCTATTTCGTAGTAACAAGATGATTGATAGCTTGAATATTGATATATTCAACTTTAAACATGACAGAAACTACAACAAAAACGATGTAAAACCATTAGTACTAGTTTGTCGTACAGGCTGATGAAGTAAAATGCTCTATTGTTAGAGGAAGGAAAATGTTTTCACGGCACTCTGCTTACTCAACATGGGTTCAAAAGATCACCAGCTTTCATTAGTTGTTTGGGTCTCCTACAGGAGCCATTCAACGTTATACCAGAGCTGAGGAGAGTGAGCTTTTGAACCATGTTGGCCTATCCAGTACTGCTGATTTGGGTCAGTCTTTTTTATTAATACTATTGTAAGTGAGTAATGCTCAGACAATGACTGATGGCTTGTGAAAAAATGTTAAACTTTTAATACATATATGAAAAAAATACAAAGATGTCAGAATGACAGACATCTGCCCAGCAAATTCAATCTTGATGTACCCTTATTATTAATATAACAGTACTTGAGTGATGAATGATAGCTTTTTAATGATTTACTTAATTACACTACATAGGTAGACCATAGGTAATCTTGCATAAAGAAGACCTTTATCCTTTATGTGTCTCATTTCATCCTTATCGATGAAAATTCTAAGTAATGATAATGATGATTATTAAGTGATGGTGAGATTGTTTGATAGGGTAGTTGATGGTTTATTCAACTTTAGCACATACAAACCAAAACTGTAAATATAAATTCCACACACAAGCATAGTTATTGATAATGACCATGCAGTCTTGGTGTAACCCTCATTATCAGTACAGTACATGCTAGCTTTTCAGCTGTCCTTACACCAGGCCACTTTGGGGGCCACACAGTTATGTAAAGGGTTGGTGCTGGTTGTTCTTTGTACTGTGCTAGCAGTTTTGATTATGGTGTCAGGTGTTAGTGGTGCAAGTTGTTCTATGCAGTGTTGGCATTTAATAAGCTAATCTTTGTATTGCAACAAAAGCAGATTGCAGACTTCTGTAATGGCAGTTGATTTATATGCCAGACATCTCTCACTTGGCCATATCCTTGACTTCTGATATGTATTATATAGTTTGAGGGTGAAATTTAAAGCACTTAAAGAGACATCAGCCTTTGTGGGTAGACACGCTACTTTTGTTTTTAGAGAGTAATTGAGGTGCTGTACTGAAATACTGCAGTTCGAGGCAGTGAAACTCAAAGGAAAGCTACTCTTATTTGGCTTTCCTCTGCTGAATAGGTGTCTGTGTGCAGTTGAAATATATATATATATATATATATATATATATATATATATATATATATATATATATATATATATATATATATGTTATATATATATATATATATATATATATATATATATATATATATATATATATATATATATATATATATATTTCACTCCATCTTTCCACCTCCAATTTGGTCTCCCTCTTCTCCTCGTTCCCTCCACCTCCGACACATATATCCTCTTGGTCAATCTTTCCTCACTCATTCTCTCCATGTGCCCAAACCATTTCAAAACACCCTCTTCTGCTCTCTCAACCACGCTCTTTTTATTTCCACACATCTCTCTTACCCTTACGTTACTTACTCGATCAAACCACCTCACACCACACATTTTCCTCAAACATCTCATTTCCAGCACATCCATCCTCCTGCGCACATCTCTATCCATAGCCCACGCCTCGCAACCATACAACATTGTTGGAACCACTATTCCTTCAAACATACCCATTTTTGCTTTCCGAGATAATGTTCTCGACTTCCACACATTTTTCAAGGCTCCCAAAATTTTCGCCCCCTCCCCCACCCTATGATCCACTTCCGCTTCCATGGTTCCATCCGCTGACAGATCCACTCCCAGATATCTAAAACACTTCACTTCCTCCAGTTTTTCTCCATTCAAACTCACCTCCCAATTGACTTGACCCTCACCCCTACTGTACCTAATAACCTTGCTCTTATTCACATTTACTCTTAACTTTCTTCTTCCACACACTTTACCAAACTCAGTCACCAGCTTCTGCAGTTTCTCACAAGAATCAGCCACCAGCGCTGTATCATCAGCGAACAACAACTGACTCACTTCCCAAGCTCTCTCATCCCCAACAGACTTCATACTTGCCCCTCTTTCCAGGACTCTTGCATTTACCTCCCTAACAACCCCATCCATAAACAAATTAAACAACCATGGAGACATCACACACCCCTGCCGCAAACCTACATTCACTGAGAACCAATCACTTTCCTCTCTTCCTACACGTACACATGCCTTACATCCTCGATAAAAACTTTTCACTGCTTCTAACAACTTGCCTCCCACACCATATATTCTTAATACCTTCCACAGAGCATCTCTATCAACTCTATCATATGCCTTCTCCAGATCCATAAATGCTACATACAAATCCATTTGCTTTTCTAAGTAAATTGGTGGTGGAAAGATGGAGTGAAAAAGATTTTGTGTGATCGGGGCCTAAACATGCAGGAGGGTGAAAGGAGGGCAAGGAATAGAGTGAATTGGAGCGATGTGGTATACAGGGGTTGACGTGCTGTCAGTGGATTGAATCAAGGCATGTGAAGCGTCTGGGGTAAACCATGGAAAGCTGTGTAGGTATGTATATTTGCGTGTGTGGACGTGTGTATGTACATGTGTATGGGGGGGGGGAGGTTGGGCCATTTCTTTCGTCTGTTTCCTTGCGCTACCTCGCAAACGCGGGAGACAGCGACAAATTATAAAAAAAAAAATATATATATATATATATATATATATATATATATGTTATATATATATATATATATATCACATAGTTATCACAGTGTTGCTTTCTCCCTTGTCAGTAAGGTAGCGCAAGGAAACAGACGAAAGAATGGCCCAACCCACCCAAATACACATATATACATAAACGCCTGCACACACTTATATACCTATACATTTCATTGTATACTTACATTCACAGACATATACAAATATACACATGTACATATTCATACATGCTACCTTCATCCATTCCTGTCGCCACCCTGCCACACATGAAATGGCTCCCCCCCTTCCCCTGCTTGCGTGTGAGGTACCACTAGGAAAAGACAACAAAGGCCACATTTGTTCACATTCAGTCGCTAGATGTCATGTGTAATGCACCGAAACCACAGCTCCCTTTCCACATCTAGGCCCCACAAAACTTTCCTTGGTTTACCCCAGATGCTTCACATGCCCTGGTTCAATCCATTGACAGCACGTTGACCCTGGTATACCTCATCGTTCCAATTCACTCAGTTACTTGAATGCCTTTCACCCTCCTGTATGTTCAGGCCCCAATCGCTCAAAATCTTTTTCACTCCATCCTTCCACCTCCAATTTGATCTCCCACTCCTTGTTCCCTCCACCTCTGACACATAAATCCTCTATGTCAATCTTTCCTCACTCATTCTCTCCATGTGACCAAACCATTTCAGTACACCCTCTTCTGCTCTCTCAACCACACACTTTTTTTATTACCACACATCTCTCTTACCCTTTCATTACTTACTCGATCAAACCACCTCACACCACATATTGTCCTCAAACTTCTCATTTCCAACACATGCACCCTCATTCACACAACCCTATCTATAGCCCATGCCTCGCAACCATATAACATTGTTGGAACCACTATGCCGTCAAACATACCCATTTTTGCTTTCCAAGATAACATTCTCACCTTCCACACATTCTTCAATGCTCTTAGAACCTTTGCCCCCTCCCCCACCCTGTGACTCACTTCCACTTCCATGGTTCCATATGCTGCCAAATCCACTCCCAGATATCTAAAACACTTCACTTCTTTATATATGCACAAATTTATTCTTGTTTAGGTGCAGAGATATAGGATGTATTATCAATATTTTTTAATGGCCTTTGTTTCCCATGTTAGTAAGGTAGCACCAGGAACAGACGAAGGAAGACCATTCACTCTGTCGCGTAGTGCAGCGAATCCACATCTTCCAGTCTGCAAATAGGCCCCACAGACCTTTCCATTGTTTACCCCTTATGTTTCACCTTCCCTGGTTCAGTCCATTGACAGCACATCAAACCCAATATACCACGTCGTTCCAGTTCACTCTCATCACATGCTTGCATGTCCCCCTCCTGCATGTTCAGCCCCTGAATGCTTAATATCTTTTTCACTCCATTTGTCCATATGTTCTCTCCATGTTTTCTTTGCTTCCTCCATTCTGATACGTGTATCCTCTTTTTCAGTTTTTCCTCACATTCTTTCCATATCTCTGATCAAATATTATTCTATCAGTTATATAGAAAGGCCAGGATCACTTTATGCACAAGATTTTTGTGTGCCTGTATCAGGTGTTAATTAAGCTATCAATCATCACCTCATGACTTATCATGATAAGGACAATGGGCCAAGATTATATTATTAAATGCATGGTTTCTTATTTTGTCTGCATATTAATTGGAATTAATTGATCATAAAGCTGTATATTATGTTATCACTCAATGTTATTCGTATTGATAATTATGGTTACATAGGAGTGGGTAGATATGTATGTTGATCATTTTACATTTTTATATTTACCTGAACAGGCTTTTTCGTATCTTTGAATTCTTTAAAGTTGAAAGTATTAGAAAGCTATCATTGTTATCACTCGGTGATATATGTATCGATGACAAGGATGGGTGAAGATCAGTGGAGCTTTTGGTACAGCAGTAATTTGCTTTCATGGATTCATTAATTTTGTTATATGGAAGAAGTGTTGTTTTGATTATTGTGGTCCATACATACAGCATATCTTTTTGATGGGTAAAAGCATTCACAAATTTCATTGAAAATTTTGCTGTCGAAGGAGACGTCTAGTCTGTAGTCATGTTGTATTTTCCTAGTGTTTTAGGGAAATAAATCAGACTATGAGACACTTTTGTACTGCAGATTTTATTGGGAGGGTTAGTGATGCAGCTATTTTGTTAGAGGAGACATGAGCAAAAATCATATTTGTGGTTATGTTGTTATTAGCAGAGCATTTCCGTTGACAGCAGTCAATGTCAAGATAGGTAGGGTGTAATTCCTGGTTACTTGTGTCTGTTGGTAATGTTTTACTGTTGTGATGCCATAAAACTTATTCCAGAATAATACTACACATTGCTTTGTAGTGGTATTGTACTGTATTTTATGGAAGTCTGTTCTAACTCTGCATTGCTGACAGTTTTAGTATTTAGTGGTTTTCCTATTCCTTGCTCATCTAGTGTTTAGAGAACCTGATAATGAAGCTTGAATTTAAGATTCACATTTTATTGATTAAGGTTGCGAAAGAGTACTGGAGGGAGAGAAAAAGGTGTGAAAGGGAGGCATGTCAGGCAGGGATAAGTGGAACTCTTGATTTGGCCACCATCTTGATGGGAGTTCCTAGTAGGAATGGGCATCATACATATAGATAGTTGGATAGATAGTAAAGTACTGGGAAAGACAGGCTTAATAATGTAAAAGTAGTTGATTGTGTCGAAAGATATAAATAGAACCTGTGAAAACCTCACTAAACCTCCCAGGCAGTCAAGATTTATGTTAATCGTTTTGATCTGGCAACAATAAATTCCGAGATAGTAGCTTGTCCTTCACAATATAACGTGATTTGTAACAGTTTTCAAAAAGCAGTTTTCAGTTTCCATGTAGTTCACCAAATCTTTTCGAACTAGGAAATGGAACCAGGGTCTGATAAGGTGTTGCCCCCATTTGGTGGCTGGCTGAAATATCTCGCATGAACAATGACTCGCACAGTTGATGGCTGCCACCCACTAGGTGATTTTTTTTCTCATCTTTGAGTACTTTATTAGTGTTAAAATGTCAAAATGTGCTCTGTGTGTTATATTTTGTAATACACATATAATGATATACTGTTTTTAAGGAGCATCCACAATTTTGCAACTGGGATTCTTAACTACCCTTTAAATACATTGCTTTAATTTTTCTCCACCATTCACCATTTGTGTATCATTTTGTGTTTGTAATGTATCTTAATGCTGACGTAGGGGGTGGCAATGCTGTTTCCTGTGGGGTGGGGTGGCGCTGGGAATGGATGAAGGCAAGCAGATACGAGTATGTGCATGTGTATATATGTATGTCTGTATGTGCATTTTTTTTGTGCGTGTATATATATATATATATATATATATATATATATATATATGTATGAATGTATATATGTACATATCTACATATAGAGTGGATGAGCCATTCTTCATCTTTTTCATTATGTTACCTTGCTGACATGGGAAACGGCAATCAAGTGTATGTGTGTGTGTGTGTGTGTGTGTGTGTGTGTGTGTGTGTGTGTATATATATATATATATATATATATATATATATATATATATATATATACTAATTATCCCTGGGGATAGGGGAGAAAGAATTCTTCCCACATATTCCCTGTGTGTCGTAGGAGGTGACTAAAAGCGGAGGGAGTGGGTGGCTGGAAACCCTCCCCTTTCTTTTTTTTTTTTTTCAGAAGGAGGAACAGAGAAGGTGGCCAGGTGAGGATATTCCCTCATAGGCCCAGTCCTCTGTTCTTAATGCTACCTCGCTAATGCGGGAAATGGTGAATAGTATGAAAGAAAAGAAAGAAAGATATATACTAGTGTAGCTAGGCAGGATATTTTCTTGGAGGCATACGAGGTTGAAAGCTATGGCACATTCTCCTTTATTTATTTTCTTATATACAGTTCCTGTTTACCGAAAAAAAATTTCGGTGGTCTTCTTGAAGTTCCTTCAGGAGTTCCCAAAGGGCAGTGACATTTCAGAACTAACTTTTCCATCTTCAGGCTGGATCTGATGTTTCTGTAATGGGTGGCTACTTAAATACGATTTTGGTGGATTGGGTGGAGACAGGTGGACAGAGCTGATCAGTTAAGCTGATCACTCATTGGTTGCTTGGATAGTACCAACCATCCTCTCATATACACACACACACACACACACACACACACATATATATATATATACATATTTATATACACACACACACACAAATGCCCATACAAACGTATGAATATCAACATTATATTATTATGCTTGATTGCCGTTTCCTGCATGAGTAAGGTAGCACCAGGAAACGGCCAAAGAATTGCCCATCCACTCATATATAGATGTTTATATGTTGATATGTGTGAAAAACATATTCATGCTTGCTTTCATTCGTTCATGGTGTTACAGGAAACAGTATCGCTACCCCTTGTTTCGGCAAGGTAGTGCTAGGAAAACAGACAAGAAAGGCCACATTTGCTCACAGTCTCTAGATGTCATTTTTTATTTTATTTTTTTTTTTTTTTTATGTATGAAATGATAGTAATACTATGCCTGAGTGCTCATGATTTGGCAATCATGTGTTGCATAGCACCCATTTAATTCTTGTTTTGATTGTTCTCTGCTGTTTAGAATTTCTTCATCATTTTGAGTGTAAGGAACATGAGTATGTTGCACTTAAGGAGGTTTTAATCTTCTGTCCATCCACACAAAATGTGATTTTGCTACCAGTTATCATTTTTGTATTATGGTGCAAAACTTATACTTTGGGAATGCAGCTTTTAGGTGCACATCAAAAGGATTAAAAATCAATTAGTTGAATATGCCAGTCATCTCATCATTGAGTACCACGTTTATGGTGCTTGACATCAACAAGCACATCAAAGCAAGTGGCCAGGCAATCCCCAGTAGCAGAAGAATTGTATGTTGGTACTTTACAGGTCATAAGTGTTACAGATATAGAACCCTTTTCTTTTTTGTAGTAATTGACCCCACATTTTTTCCTAAGAAGTCCTGGAGTAAGGCCAGTGTATCAAATGACATGCCACTGTGCATTTTAGTTTATTTTATCTATCCAAAAAGATTGAATATTCGGTTATTAAATTTTGTCTTCTATGTAGGTCTTTTTATAATCAGTTTGATTTACTGATGATTTTTCATAAATTATTAAAGAAGTCAATATTTTCAGCGTTCAGTTCTGAAAGAGTTGGTGTTTCTTAAAATTACACTCCACGTGATCTCTAGACAGATTATAAAGTCTTAATGTAGCCAAAAATCACATAATGGTCATCTTAGAAAATGCTGAAATGTGCTGCTATTGGCATAGCCAAACGATTCTGACTCCAGGAAGGAATTGCCACATACTTTGCTATTATATTTTTGTGTGGAGGAGTTGCCTGAATTGCATAAATGTTTACCTAGATGAATTAGAGGTTAATGCACTTTAATCATATCTTTGCTCTATCTTTGGTGGACACGTCTCTAACCATTATTTGTTGAAATATCGACTGCAGGCTTAGGGTTGACACCAACAAAATTCACATTTCAAATAATGTGCCATGTATATATATATATATGGCGATGGGAATAAATAAAGGCAGACAGTATGAATTATGTACATTTGTATATATGTATATATCTGTGTGTGTATGTATATGTGTACATTGAGATGTATAGGTATGTATATTTGCGTGTGTGGACGTGTATGTATATACATGTGTATGGGGGTGGGTTAGGCCATTTCTTTCGTCTGTTTCCTTGCGTTACCTCGCAAACGTGGGATACTGACAAAGCAAAATAAATAATAAATAAATAAATAAATATGATGTGTGTATGTATATACTGATTATCCCTGGGGATAGGGGAAAAAGAATACTTCCCACGTATTCCCTGCGTGTCGTAAAAGGTGACTAAAAGGGAGGGAGCAGAGGGCTGGAAATCGTCCCCTCTCATTTTTTTAATTTTCAAAAAAAAAGGAACAGAGAAGGAGGCCAGGTGAGGATATTCCCTCAAAGGTCCAGTCCTCTGTTAAAGCTACCTCGCTAATGCGGGAAATGGCGAATATTATGAAGAAAAAAAAATATATATATATATATATATATATATATATATATATATATATATATATATATATATATATGAATGGTTGTACAGAGAAGGGTGGATGTGTTGGAAATGAAATGTTTAAGAACAACATGTGGTGTGAGGTGCTTTGATTAAGTAATGAAAGGGTAAGAAAGATGTGTGGTGTTATAAAGAGTGGTTGAGAGGGCAGAAGAGTGTGTTGAAATGGTTTGGATAATGGAGATAATGAGTGAAGAAAGTTTGACAAAGAGGATGCATATGTCTGAGGTGGAGAGAACAAGGAGAGGTGGGACACCAAATTGGAGGTGGAACAATGGAGTGAAAAAGATTTTGAGTGATTGGGGCCTGAACATGTAAGAGAGTGAAAGGTATGCACAGAATAGTGTGAGTTGGAATGATGTGGTGTACTGGGTCGACATGCTGTCAGTGGACTGAACCAGGGCATGTGAAATGTGTGGGATAAACTATGGAAAGGCCTTTGGGGCTTGGAGGTGGATAGGGTGCTTTGTTTATGGTGCAACCCTCTTATTATTAACGAATTCAAGAAATGTTTTTATATACTTGACAATATTTCAATTCACACACACACTACTACACAGCAATTAAAGTACTCACCACCCAGTGGTTTGTAGTGCCAGTGACTGTTTACCATTTCCCATATGCTTTCTGGTGCAGTGTTGTATGCTGGCCTTGCCCATGTGTGTATTTTGTGCACTCTCGAATGCTAATGTGGACAGTGACCCCTTTCCATGCATTGTCAACAATTGCCTGATAGCTCCTTGAAGCCATCTACATCTCACGCAAAGCTCGAGAAACATTGTAAGCCTTGGAAAGGACTTGGAGTTGTGCAAGAGGCTGGCTAAGAGCAAGTTGAAGACAGCATTTTTGGAGGACTTCAGCGTCATTTCCTTGCATGAATTAATGTTTCCTCTTTCTAAGATTTTTAAAGAAAGTTAGAATATTTCAGTATCCAAATTATTTAGAATATTAAAAACCTTAAATTTGAATTCATCAGGAATGGCTGATTTCCCAAAGCATTTCGGATGAGTTTTAATTTCATATACTGATGGATCAGGATGCAGCTATGATAGGTACCAAGAATGTCTATGCTAAATCAAGTTACAGTATATCATAACATTGGGTTTTTAGTAAATATAGGTTAGAGACCTTATGCAAATAAAAAAGAGTGAAATAAAGATTTAGGCATTGTAAGCACGGGAAATAATTTACTAAATGATACTCATGTTAGTAATTATTAGTTAATGCATTAACTAAGAACATAGTGAGATTTGTGTAGGAAACTCTACACACAATCCAATTTACCATACTCACCAGGTGTAACATATTAAATATAACAGCATTCTGAGCTTCTGTAGTTAAGTGAGATTTTCCTTTTTATATCTATTTTATTTATTTATTATACTTTGTTACTGTCTCCCGCGTTAGCGAGGTAGCGCAAGGAAACAGATGAAAGAATGGCCCAGCCCACCCACATACACATATATATACACACACGTCCACACACTCACATATACATACCTATACATCTCAACGTATACATATACATACACACAGAGACATATACATATATACACATGTACATAATTCATACTGTCTGCCCTTATTCATTCCCGTCGCCACCCTGCCACACATGAAATGACAACCCCCTCCCCCCGCATGTGCGTGAGGTAGCACTAGGAAAAGACAACAAAGGCCGCATTCGTTCACACTTAGTCTCTAGCTGTCATGTATGATGCACCGAAACCACAGCTCCCTTACCACATCCAGGCCCCACAAAACTTTCCATGGTTTACCCCAGACACTTCACATGCCCTGGTTTAATCCATTGACAGCACGTCAACCCTGGTATACCACATCATTGCAATTAACTCTATTCCTAGCACACCTTTCACCCTCCTGCATATTCAGGCCCCAATAACTCAAAATCTTTTTACTCCATCTTTCCACCTCCAATTTGGTCTCCCACTTCTCCTCGTTCCCTCCACCTCTGACACATATATCCTCTTTGTCAATCTTTCCTCACTCATTCTCTCCATGTGACCAAACCATTTCAAAACAACCTCTTCTTCTTTCTCAACCACATTCTTTTTATTACCACACATCTCTCTTACCCTTTCATTACTTACTCGATCAAACCACCTCACACCATATATTGTCCTCAAACATCTCATTTCCAGCACATCCACCCTCCTCCGCACAACTTTATCTATAGCCCACGCCTCGCAACCATATAACATTGTTGGAACCACTATTCCTTCAAACATACCCATTTTTGCTTTCTGAATTAATGCTCTCAACTTCCACACATTTTTCAACACTCCCGGAACTTTTGCCCCTTCCCAACCCTATGATTCACTTCCGCTTCCATGGTTCCATCCACTGCCAAATCCACTCCCAGATATCTAAAACACTTCACTTCCTCCAGTTTTTCTCTATTCAAAGTTACCTCCCAATTTACATTTACTCTTGGCTTTCTTCTTTCACATACTTTACCAAACTCATTCACCAACTTCTGCAGTTTCTCACCCGAATCAGCCACCAGCTCTGTATCATCTGTGAACAACAACTGACTCACTTCCCAAGCTCTCATCCACAGCAGACTGCATATTTGCCCCTCTTTCCAAAACTCGTGCATTCACCTCCCTAACCAACCCATCCATAAACAAATTAAACAACCATGGAGACATCATGCACCCCTGCCGCAAACCAACATTCACCGAGTATTCTTGGGAAAATTATATGGGAGGGTAAAGGCATGTACAGAGCATCAGACTTGGGGAGAGCAGTGTGGTTTCAGAAGTGGTAGAGGATGTGTGGATCAGGTGTTTTTGAAAAATGTTTGTGAGAAATACTTAGAAAAACAGATGTATTTACATTTAGCATTTATGGATCTGGAGAAGGCATATGATAAGGTGATAGAGAAGGTTTAAATAGTATATGGTGTGGGAGGCAAGTTGGTAGAAGCAGTGAAAAGTTTTTACCAAGGATGTAAGGCATGTGAATGAGTAGGAAGAGGAAAATGATTGGTTCCTAGTGAATGTCCGTTTGCGACGGGTGCGTGATGTCTCCATGGTTGTTTAATTTGTTTATGGATGCGGTTGTTCGGAAGGTGAATCCAAGAGTTTTGGAGAGAGGGGCAAGTATGCAGTCTGTTGTGGATGAGATGGTTTGGGAAGTGAGTCAGTTGTCGTTCACTGATGATACAGCATTGGTGCCTGATTCAGGTGAGAAAATGCAAAAGTTGGTGACTGAGTTTGGTAAAGTGTGTGAAAGAAGAAAGTTGAGAGTAAATGTGAAAAAGAACAAGGTTATTAGGTTCAGTAGGTTTGAGGGACAAGTTAATTGGGAGGCAAGTCTGAATGGAGAAAATTGGAGGAAGTGAAGTGTTTTAGATATCTGGGAGTGGACTTAGCAGCAGGTGGAAGCAGAAGTGAGTCACAAGGTTGGGGAAGTGGTGAAGGTTCTGGGAGCATTGAAGAATGTGTGGAAGGCGAGAATGTTATCTCGGAGAGCAAAAATAGGTATGTTTGAAGGAATAGTGGTTCCAACAATGTTATATGCTTGTGAGGCATGGGCTATAGGCTATTGATAGGGTTGTGCAGTGGAGGGTGGATGTGTTGGAAATGAAATGTTTGAGGACAGTATGTGATGTGAGGTGGTTTGCTCAGGTAAGTAATGAAAGTGTAAGAGAGATGTGTGATGATAAAAAGATTGTGGTTGAGAAAACAGGGTGTGTTGAAATGGTCACATGGAGAGAATGAGTATGGAAAGATTGACAAAGAGGATATATGTGTCAGAGGTGGAGGGAAGGAGAAGTGGGAAACCAAATTGGAGGTGGAAGGATGAAGTGAAAAAGATTTACAGCGATCAGGGCCTGGACATACAGGAGGGTGAAAAGCGTGCAAGGAATTTAGTGAATTGGATCGATTTGGTATACCAGGGTCGAAGTGCTGTCAATGGATTGAACCAGGGCATGTGAAGAGTTTGGAGTAAAACATGGAAAGATCTGTGGAGCCTCTATGTGGAAAGGGAGCTGTGGTTTCAGTGCATTACACATGACAGCTAGAACAAATTTTGCCTTTTTTTGTGCTACCTCAGTGGAAGTTGGAGGGTTGCTATTTCATGTGTGGCGGGATGGCACTAGGAGTGGATGTAGGCAGCGAGTATGAATATGTACATGTTTATATATGTATATGTTGAAATGTATATGTATGTATGTGTGTGTGTAGGTGTTTATGGATATGCATGTGTATTTGGGTGAGTTGGGCCATTCCTTGTCTGTTTCCTTGCACTATCTCGCTAATGCGGGAGACAGCGATCAAGTATAATAGATAAATGAAATAGATGAATATGTGTGTGTGTCGACGTGCTGTCAATGGATCATATCAGGGCATGTGAAGCGTCTGGGGTAAAACATTGAAAGGTCTGGTTTTGGTGTGTTACACATGACAGCTAGAGAATGAGTGTGAATGAATGTGGCTTTTATTTTTTTTATTTATTTATTTTTTTTTTCCCTGGCGCTACCTCGCTGGAGGGGGGGAGTACTATTTCATGTGTGGCAGGGTGGTGACAGAAATGGATGAAGGCAGCAAGTATTAATTATCTACATGTGTATATATGTATGTATATGGGTGAGGGCAGCGTGTATGAGTATGTACGTGTGTATATATGTATATGTCTGTGTATGTATAAGTTTATCCCTGGGTATAGGGGAGAAAGAATACTTCCCACGTATTCCCTGCGTGTCGTAGAAGGCGACTAAAGGGAGGGAGCGAGGATGGAAATCCTCCCCTCTCGTTTTTTATTTTTCAAAAGAAGGAACAGAGAAGGTGGCTAAGTGAGGATTTCCCTGAAAGGCTCAGTCCTCTGTTAATGCTAATGCAGGAGATGGCAAATAGTATGGGGGAAAAAAATTGTGTATGTGGGTGCTTGTGCCATTCCGCATCTGTTTCCTTGTGATACCTCGCTGACGCGGGAAACAGCGATTAAGTATAATAAAAAAATTGTGTGTGTGGTTTTGGTGCATTACACTTCATAGCTGGAAAATGGATGTAATTGGATGGCTTTTCTTCATCTGCTTTTGATTCTTCCTTGCTAATGTGGGAAATAGCCATCAAGTATTAAGTAAAATGATATACCAGGTATGAAAAAAATATACACTTTTTTGCCACTTTCCAGATCAGTGAAGTAGTGCCAGGAAGAAATGGCCTCATTTGTTCACATCCATTCCTTATCTGTCGTCACAGTGCTTTAAGGTCTTATGGTCACTGATGCCCAATAAATCCATGTGATGGGTTTTGGAGCTGCCAGCTTGCAGGCTTGAAGTTGATGTATACTTTCCTTTGCTGTTTTAAGAGTAATGAACCAGACCAAAGGATAGATACTTTTGACATGCATATGTTAACACTAGTTGGCATGCCAGTTACTATTCTGACCTATAGACATGCTCCCTGATGCATGAGGAAATTTTTTAAAGTGCTTGGATGTACACTGCACAGCTGCAGTGAATAGGAAAATAAATTGTCACCAAATGAGACAGCCACCATGAATGGGTTAAAGCCTGACCTCCTTACTCAAAACTAGTGCTGCCTACTTAAGTAGTTTCTCTTTTGCATGCATTCATTCATTTGATTCATGTTTCACCAAAGATTACAGACTGACCTTGTCAGTATTACAAACATGAATTTTTTATCTCCCATAGAAATATGTCACCTCTTTTCCACTTCCTTGATACCAGACACTTTACAAGTGGTTGGCCATTTTAAGTGGCTCGTGAAGTGTTTCTACATATTTTTAATGGAAGATGAGATGTCATGAGGTTCTTGTGCTATCTACTAATCAAGATCCTGTAAACTGTTACATTTTTATGATCTGTATCACATTTTGGTTATACTCTTGTCATATTAGAGGTAACAAGTAGGGAATTTTGTACTAAAGAAATTAACGTTCAGTTCATTATGTGTGTATTGTGTTTCAGCTCTAGATGCTCTCATGAATCTGTTGTTCACTTCCTTTTTACCCCTTTTGATTCCTGGGTTTGGTTCCTTTTCCATACTCTTAAAACTCAAAATTTCAGAGATTTTCAGATTTCACCAAATTCTTGGCATTTGAAATGTTGATATTACAAAATACCCTCAAAGATTTAGATTGCTTGAGACTTGTGCATTTTGGAATTTCAAAGTTTTCTGAATTTTGGAACAAACAAACAAATGATCTGAACAGAGTATACAACATATAAACCTGGAGCCTTCATGTAATAAACGATATTTTGAGTGCAATGTTTAGATACAATACACTTTCACAGAAAGCTCATAAGGCTGCAGAAAATGCGGATTTCTGAATTTTGGAGAATTTTCCGAGTTTTAGAATCACGTCATGAGGCTTCATTATCGGAATTTTAGTTTTTTAACTTGAAAATTCAAAATTCAGTGGTCATACTGTATGATGAAAAACCTAATACATCTAGACCACCAACATCTTTCAGAAAGTGTGTTCAAGTTTGGAATGCATCATCAATGCAGAGCTCAAAATGCAAGCTGGTGCTAGGTACTCATGGTATGTGCGCTGCCATCCCATTTATTTTGTAGTTTGTTTTCACTGCCTTTCATTTTCATGGATTAATGATTTTCTTTTTACAAACTGATGATTCATACAAATAGTTTTTCGTAATGTGAAATAGAAATTTGTGTAGAAATATTTGGTGTTTGGTTGGCATTATTTATTTTCATTTCTCTTTATTGCCAAATGGGTGTCCAGCTATGCATACCAAAATACACCCGCAACTTGTCTCTCTTTATTACTATTTGTTCCTCTCTCTTTTCTCTTTCCATCTAATACTCAAACATTTACCTCTATAAAAGAGTTTAAGAAAAGACTATGATTAATGAACAGAATTTACTCCCATAGCACCGAGGCGCATAATGATATATATATTGGTTACTTTGTAATAAGACAGTTTAATAAAGGAATTTGAAATTTTTTTATTCTAATACTCGAGAGATGTAGATAGAAATATCAATATATAAAAAAAGTGTGTACAGCAGAACATTGAAACAGTTCCAGCAATCATGATGAAGCTCATGTCAGTCAGATTCATTGTGATTTCAGCAAATGACTACAAAGGCTTTGTAAACTAGAAGACCTGGATGACTAATTGCATCATTTCATGTGGAAATCCTTTTCATTTACATACCTACTGAACTGCTACTGAAGATCACCAAAAATGCTATTTATGATTCTTTGGAACTTCTTTCCATTATCCAAATTATAGAGAAGCTCCAGTGTGCTTTAGAAAAGCAAGCTGTCTTTCAGCACAGTGACAGATTGTTGTTCCTTCAACTAGGATGTTGTGATAGGCAGCCTACAAATACCAGCTCATAAGTATTCATAGATGTCTCCTGAATAAACAGCACCCTCCACTCCAAGATTCTGCTGTTTACCCAGCTGTTACCCTCCTGTGGCCATTATTCATGTTATGGTTAAAGATAACCACATGAAATTAAGAAAGCCATGGAATCCTCCTCTCCTCCTCCTCCTCCTCCTCCTCCTCCTCCTCCTCCTCCTCCTCCTCCTCCTCTTCCATTTAATATACAAATGACCTTTTTATTAACTGTCATCCTTTCTTCAGTACCTTGTTTCTGGCAACATTTGGAGAGTACTTTACATTGTTCTTTAAAAAGGTGTATGAATTGTTGCTGCCTCAATGCTACTAGTAAGTGCTCTAGAGATACAGACCTGAGTTTAAAGCCTCTCTTCATCTACCCAACAAAATCTATTGCAGGTGGGAGGAGTTCCACACAACGCTTAATACATGAAGCAGATCCCAGACAAAAGGGGATTTTCCATCATAGTAGGCAAGAAGTAACAATAAAGCCATTAATAATGCCAGCAACCTCACATGAATATTTTTGTTACCAGAGATCCTCAGCACAGTTGACATGAATATATGCTGTGCTTCATTTATAACAGCTCAGATGCACACCTGCCAACAGTAAAACTCCAATATATAATCTACAGGAACATGAAACTGAACTTGATCACCAGCTTGTACCAGACAAAGTCCACTTCAAAAACTTCTAAGAACATAAATTAATTTTCTTGGCCTGAGAGGAGGTTGCAGCCCTCGAATGTAACAAAATATTTGGAACCATCTCTACCATAATGACTCACCATAAAACCAACACCTATAGAAAGGTACTGCCAAATCATGTCGCCAACCAGAAAAGACAGCAGATTGTAAAATCAGCATACACACCTAGACAAATCAAGTTTATGCATACTACTAGATACTTTTGTATTAAGTTCATGAGATAACCACTAACATTAGAAAGCTTCTTTTTTTTTTTTTTTTCCAAGGACAAAGCATTTCAGTGGTCTAGTGACAAAGCTTAAGGCTGCTGCTTGTATCTCCCTAATGTGTCATGCTTCTCATATTTTTTGGATCACTTCTGGTGTTCTGATGCTTGCAGAGCAAAATACTGAATTGTGTGGAAAGTTGATGTATGGGCTTGTTTTAGGTATCCAGAATATATAGATATTAGAAAAGCAAGCAGTTGCCAAAGATTTGTTTTCCAACTTGGTTTAATGAAATGCACATGCACACGTGTGTGTATATATATATATATATATATATATATATATATATATATTATATATTATAATTGTGTGTGTGTATAAGATTAGATTATGTATGTTAGTATATGTATAGCATTCATGAACTCTGATTTTTCTTAAGAAAAATGAGTGCAACTCTAGAAATACTTGTTCTGGAAGAAGATATTTTTTGCCTTCAGAGTACCTGTATATACCTAATGTATATCTTATAGGTAGGATTTGTGGTGTCGGACAGATGTTTCAAATGTAAATGTGTACCTTGTTTTAGCATTCTAAGATCTAATTTACTACTGTGGCTAAAGTCTCCTAATTTTTTAACTTAATGAAAATCTTTGACTATACATTTTACGATAAGATGCAAAGAAAATGGAGATTGTTCTTGCTTGAGCTGTTTGAAATGAAAATAATTTTTAAACTGATCTGAAAACTTCTTGCAGATGATAAATACTTGAGAAAATGGAAGAATTTAGTAAACACAAACTGTAAGCCATACCTTTTTTTTATTCTCATTGAAGAGATGAGACCCTGTGTATGACTGGCTATGCATTCTTTTTTTCATATACAGTCCACTGCGACTTCTTTCTTTTCCGTGGTGACAGATTTGAATCAAAAAAGAAAACAGGTTGCCCAATAGATTATGGAAATGTAGTGTTTCCATGGTATGGGAATGTTAATGGTGTTGTACTTATTTTATTATGCAGCTTCTGCAGTGATCGGTTGATGTAGGAATATTACAGAATTCAAATTGACACCTGGTGTGCTTAATCGTCTCTCAGTTTGAAATAGTGGATGGTCTTTCATTCAGAACTTGTGGAAGTTTTTAATATCTTAAACTGAAGAGATTTTCTTCTATATACATTCAAGATAAGAACATAGATATAATGATGTATCAGAAGGAAAACTAAACTGAATAGTATAAACAAAAGCCTGAGGTGAAATGATTGTTAGTTGAAAAGAAAGAATAGGGAGGTGAGAGCATACTACACCAAACTCAAAGTCTACACATTTGAATGTTCTGATGTAATAGGTTTGATGTTTTTTTGCTTTACTTTCCTGTCTCATTAATTGATTAGGAACTTAGGAGATGATGACTGTCTTCTGATAGATAACTGTCATAGACTTTCAGGTGTATGACGTAACTATCATAGACCTTAAGGTGTATTATCTGCCCTTCTCATGCACTTTCATAAAACCCCTGGCAGTGACAGTAGATAACATTGTTGGTGGAAATGCAATGCTTTATTCAGTAAGAGCATAGGGAGCAGGTTTAGTTTCTGCCACCCAAAGATTGGTGTTTATCTCTAAGAAGACTACTATAAGTTAATTCATCCTTACAAAAGGCAGAGCATTGGGAACCTTGTCAACAAGATCTATAATTAGAAGCAGAGATGAAGTCATCCTAGGGCATTTAAGTCCACATGGGAACACCAGCCCTATTATATAAAACTTTGGAGTAGATGAGAATAAAAGTTGAATACTTAAATGAGTTGTGTAATAACTGTGGACTAAGACAATAGATACAAGTAGATGTGGAACAATAAGGAATGTGGACTAAGAGTTCAAATTGCACCATCAGCAGAAAAGAGTGAACTTGGGCCCTTCTAGAGGTCACCTAAACCATTTGAGAATTGCAACAGCCTTTATGCAAACTTGTGTCCTGAGTCTTGTATACACAAAAGTATATACCATTACTGTACTAACAATATCCAGAATCAGATGGTGCTTGCAGTCATCATGGAACACATTTAAGAATAGAGAGAGAAAGAAGTACAGGTTACTCATAATTCTTTCTGGTTACAGTTGGACGAACCCTAGATGAGGCCAATTTGCCAGTATTTACCAAATTGTTTTTTTATGATTTAAGGTGAATAATGAGGTAAAGATGTTAAGCAACAAAATTCAAAATGTATTCTTTAGCATTTGCATGAATCAGAATCATCACTACTGAACAGTTTAGAAGTGTGATGCTGGCATTGGAAACCATTCACCATATAATCCTATTGCAAGACTGCATTCTAAATGTAGGCAAGATGTAAGTGGCTTAGAGTATGCGAGAAAACATGCTTGGAAGAAGGTTAAACAAGCTTAATCTTAGTAACAGCTCTACAGGCAGTATGTTGATAGGTCCAAGCCAGTAAGCTTGGAGCTAACACTTAATAACAGTGCAGTTCTTAACATCTTTTCTAATGGGAATAAGAACATAATCAGATGGATATATGATTATGTACAGGTACTTTTTATAATGTCATCTGGTGCTGCAAAACAATGCCTTTGAGGAATTATTAAATTCAACTTAAGCAACAGATGCATGAGGTAGAGAGGTTATTGACAGCAGCATAGATAACACTGCATTAGTTTTTGTATTCTCCTCCTTAGACTTGGAATACTGGCAGTTGGTTACAGATGCCCATACTTTCCATCTCACACATAGAACTTGACAAGACTTTCCATACAACTTTTCTTTCCTACAAAATTTTCCCTCTTGCACTTTGCAAACTGACAGCATGCCTAACTGATGTACCCAGTGGCAAATTGTAACAGAGCAGTCAAGGTCCTTGAGGACCCCTTGACCATCAGGTGACTTGGGACATTTTACTTTTATTGATGATTCTTGCAGCCCTGACTCCTCTCTTCATTCTGTAGCATTATGGTCTCAAATACAACCCTGTGTCTATTGAACATCCTTACCTAATCTTAATTTCCTTTCCAAAATCTAATTGTCAAAGGTTCCCTGTGCTACACTTTCAAATCCATAATCTTCACTATTCTTTCCACTCCAAAAGATGTGTTCATGTTTGTTACTCACCTCATGGATCTTGAGCCTTCTAACTTTTTGTTTCAAGTATTTTCCTACACCAGATGTCCATACATCCCTTCAGGTTAATGATTTCTTTCCATGAGGCATATCTCTTCATAACCTCATAAAAGGCATATAAATGTACACCACAAAGATTGCCTAGGTTCTACTCTGGATGAATCCAATTGAAGTTAAGGCTGACACTTTTTTGTCCTTAACTATCATGAATTCTGTAATTCACCACAAGCTGTTTATTATATAGTCACAACCACTTTGATATATTTCACCTCTTTCCCATAGGTTTTTTGATCACCATTTTACTTCAATTTCTTCCTGCTGGGCTGTGTGACTTTCCCTGAGCAACTTTTATATCGACTTTCTTTGGTACCAACACTGCTTTACCTACTAGGACACTTCCAGTTGTGCTGACTTCTGTATAGCAAATGTCATCTTATCTAGGATAGAGTTCCAGTCTCTTATTAAACCTGTATTCCATCAGGACATTTGAATCATGTGCTTTGGGGCCGAGTTATGGATAGGGAGCTATGGCTTTGTTTTATTACGCATGACAACTAATGAGGGAAATGACAATAAAGTATGAAAAAATGGTACTTCCTCAGCCAATTCTTGTCATAACAGATATCAGGTCATGGAAATGACCCTTTCTACATCATGTTTTCCCTTATATCTGCTGAATCATTATAAAGCTGTTCCTCGTAGAGTCAGGCACACCTTGGGAAAAGAGAAATTGTGCTTCTTTTACAGATGAATCTTCCTTCCTTAACCAAATATATTTCCAGTAACATCTGTGATTTAGCCTTCCATAATCTTCTTCAACTTGACCACTCGGTACTTAACTCTCCAGCTGATACGAGCTGCTCTTTTCTACTGCTTATTTTCTCTAAATCTTCTTACAATTATTCCACTTTGTCTCCTCCAACCTCCCATTCCATTTATCCTTTGTGCAAGATCTTGCAAGTTCACACCCACTTGCAGATGGACAATGCATATATAGACCATGTGGTATCCCTCTTCTTGTCCTAAAGAAATGTGCCCTTGCATCTTAGAAGCGTTCCTCAGTTCAACACATCCCTAAGAAAGGAGACTAACCCTTTAAATTATCACCTTGCTTTCCTTTTTACTCTCTCTCTAGTCTGTAAATCTGTCTTTGATTCTCCTTAATTTTTTAAAATTAGAAATTAGACAATTTTGGTGGTTCCTCAGGACAGAGACTTGTGAAAAAAAAAAATTATTGTCAGTGAATAGGAAATAGCAAAATAAGAAAATTTTTGAAATAACCATAGTTTTTGTTTTGCAGACAGTTAAACTTGGTTTGCACATTAGGGTTGTACCTTCCCCCAGTATATGAATAGGTAACTAACATGATTTTTTCAATGTGCTAGTTATGGCTGGTTGTGACTCAGGGCATCTCATCATACTGATAAATGTGTACCTTTCAGTTTAAAAGATTTCTAGAAGAGGTAGCAAGTACAAGACTGCTAGAATTCTGACACTGTTAACCATACTTCCCCCATTGTGTTGTTTAGGAAACTGATACTAAATATTTTTCCCATGACTCATTGTAATTGCTTGTGATATAAGACCCTTTGTATGCCAATAAAGCACACGTTCACCAGATATTCTCCTTCCATTGTAAATGATGGCGGGAAGAGGCAACCCATACAGTTTTGGCTATAGTCCTGACACACTAAACCTTACAAGTACTGTTAGAACTCATGAAGGTTTAGAACGAATCCAAGAAAATTAAGATGGGTACTTTAGATTGATAAGTATCAAAAATTTTGAAAAATACTGATAAGATTAATGGGAAATTTCAAGAAAAATTAAAAGCAAAAGACACTTTTAAATTGGCCGTATTTGTTACTGTACAAACATTTATAAATGTTGCGTGCCATGTACTTTAAGCTTACTGCTGGTACTTTGACTTCTGTTGACATGTGTATCATTGTCGCTTCTCTACCATCTGTGGATAACTGATATACAGATAACTTTTCCCATTGATTATAGTTTAACATGTACAGAATCATCACCACCCTCATATTTGCCCTAGGGATTATCATGAATTTGCTTTGGGAATGCTAAGCATACATGGAAGAGTCATTCCTTCCCCTACCATGTGATATGGATAACTAACATTCTAGGATTCCTTCAGAGTATTAGTAGTTGTTGCTTGTGAGAGGGCATCTCTGCATACTGTAAAAGTGTACCTTGGAATTTAGATGAGGACATGAAGAGGCAATCCAAACAAGTACATTTGTAGTACTGACATCTTTGGCCATACATACCCCATAATGTTGCTAAAGAACCCTCAGGATTTTTTCTTGGCACTGATTTTAGTTTCTTGTGACAAGGCATCACTGCATACTAATAAAGTTTGCCATCCAGTGTAAATGAGGGCAGGAAGATGGAGCTCATACAAGTATGGTTAGAGTACCATAAAGTTTAAATGCAGAATGTCATTTGCCTTTGAATTGTCAGTACAAATTTTTCGCAAGGTGTATTGTTGATTTCAACTTGTCAACCTCCTTTTGGATATCGATGGATCTATTGTCATGGTCCTTGACATTTGAAAAGGGTGTGGCACAGTTCCATTGGAAAACTGATTGATTTGATCATAGTTTTTTTCCAGTTTTTCCATGACAGTAGTCATTGAAGAAGCAACTTGTCATTCTTACCCTGTCAGCTGGGGTGACCCAGGGTTTTGTTGTATCACCTATACTCTTCCATATCTCCATAAAAGACCATCCTTCATCCTCCAGCCTTATTAAATTGTACAATGACAGTTCCACCCTACACACTTCATCCCACGTTTCTTCCCCTTTTCACTCCAATATGTGCTGAATATATTCCCATTCTAGTTGTGTAACATCATATAATATGGCATCAGCAACTTAGGTGAATTCATTGGTTTCAAATATAATTTTACTTGTATCTTTAAATCTCAAACATTTGGTATGGTTTCCTTTGAAAACCGATTGATTTAACTGCATTAACATAAACATAACATGTTGGGCATGACATTTCCACCACTTTCTCCTAGTAACCCCACACAATGAATATTGCAAATTCTACAAGCTGTGGTTTTTTGTACAGGTACTGAAGATACTTTTCTTGCAAGCAATTATTTCATATTTATAATGGACTCATGTGCCTCAGCGTGGAGTACTCCTCACATACCTGGGGTGGTTCTTCCACCTTTTGTCTCGACAAGAGTAAAATGAAAACAATTTGCTTAGTTAGGTCTCTTGGAATTACTTTTCTTTTGTCTCTTTTACCATGCAGTGTGATGCAGCTTCCCCTCCTCATGTACAGGTATTATTTTGGTCATGTTTGTATGTGCAGTCTCCATATGTCCCAGTCTCAGTGACTTGGAGCTACAACATGTATCTGTCTGCTGCTTCCCATATCATTTGCATGGAGGTCAGCCACACAAAGATTGACTCTTATGATTCTTCATTTCATTATGCAGCACAGTGATGGGATTTTCTGTCTTTACACCTTTAACCCTTACTGCTCCACCTATATATGTACAGATTGGTATTTTCTGCCACAGTTTCAAGTTAAAGTTCTGGGTGGGATTGTGGGATGGACATGGGAACTGAATTCTTTCACAAGACATGTGCTGGATTACCCTTCAACATTAAGAGATTGATGTGTTATGTAATATGTGTTGGTTTTGCCACTTAGCCAAAATTTCTTCATATTTTTTAATAAGTATAGAATGACTGGATATATGTTGTTGCTAGAATAAAAGGAAAGTTGCCCATTCCATAGATACATACAGTATACAAGATATAATTTAAACAAGAATGGTGGCATAACTGTAATTACCTATTTGTATATGGTGAGGGAGTTTTACACTTGTGGGGTCCATCTCTAGAATACTACTGTAAAACTTAACTAAATTTCTGTATATTTTTGGCATTAAGTATGTCTTCAATTATTTTTTTCCCATTCATCCGCTGCTCTCACACGTTAGATTCTTATGTTTCTTGCTTAATTACATGTTTGTCTGGAGACTGAGTCCACTGACCTCCATGTATGATGGCCTCTGGTTGTCCACTTGATATCAACTACACTATTTATGGTGTAGCAGCCTGTCAATGGATTTCACATGA
The DNA here is from genome assembly GCF_036320965.1 of Panulirus ornatus. Lineage (NCBI taxonomy): Eukaryota > Metazoa > Arthropoda > Malacostraca > Decapoda > Palinuridae > Panulirus > Panulirus ornatus. Next base: position 17,699,088 of record NC_092233.1, on the reverse strand, counting down.
CTTTACTTTCATTTTGTTTATCATTCTGTGAGGATTGAAAAATTTTATAGTGGAAAAAAAGTAAGTCATGCTTGAACAAAAGTGAGAATGAACTTTACTGGATGATTAGGTCTACAGTCACAGCTCAAATCACTTCCTGCATTCTTCCTTGTGCCTGTTATCTATGTCATGGAAGATGGCCATGATTGGGACATGCTTTTACATGTGCCATATCAAGTCAAAAGAAAATCTGAAGTAAGATAAAGTATCAGCATTTTACTAATCCATTAGAGAAAATCCTTCAGACATTGGTAAAAAAAGATCGTTACAGAAGCACTCCAGATGTGCTTCAGGACATTTCATTGAGGAAAAAGAAAATGAGAAAACTGTTGAAATCATGTATTGATATGGGAAGGTATATTTTAATGCTTTCTGGACATCTTTCCCAGAAAAGGAAAGTGATCAGACAGGTGGCTGGAAGTAGAAACCAAAGTGTTACTTGTACCTGTTATTTGACTTGTGTAAATAGTACAGTAATAAGTGAAATGGGAAACTTCATCTTTTGAGGCATTTTCTGGTAATATCTCTGGTTGATTAACCTCGTGTCTGTTAAGACTGTGATAGTACCCCTCCTGTAACACACCTCAGACAATTCATTTGTGTGTTCATACACTGAACAGGCTATTAAAACATTCTTTAAAAGTGATTCTGGATTAGACTTACAGAACACCATCTTAACTTTTAATGTATGAATTACCTCATAAGTGCTCGACTTTCAGAAAGGTCATTCCAGATAGCTTGTCCAAGTTTGATGTGGAACTACTAGAAAATTAAGAGCAAAAGGGTTTTCCAGATCAATAGACAAATTGTGCACTTGTCACTTGTCAATGAATTTTTGGAGGTGGTGAAACCATGTTTGACCATTACAGAGAGATGGATGATTTACAAAGCACAAGTTGTTTCTAAAACAGAAAAATCCTGTTTCTCACAATTACTCGATTTTTATGACTAATAAAGACTGCGGGAAATGGATGTCATGCACATGCAACTATATTTCATTATTTTGTAAAATGAGATTAAGTGCTTATGCCTTTAAAGAGCTATGGTTTACCGGGGGACTGCTTTTGCCTGCTTATTTTTTACATTTGACATAGGTGAAATCTTGAAGTACAGTTCCATCGTAAATATTCCATTGTACCACTTGTAGGCAACATCAGAACCTACATGAGATTGATGTATCACGGATATGGAAAGACAACAAGCAGGTATTAACTAATTCTTACCATGAGCCAGAGATAGTAACTTGTTTACAGGGAGAAGTTTCAACTTTGGTGTAGAAGGAATTGAGAATAAAAAAGAATAAAAAAAAAGGTAATGGATTGATAAACAGACCAACCCCACCATGCCACAAATAAAATGGGGAAGGTAATTGCAAACTGGTTATGAATGTGGCAGACATGAAAATATCCTTGAAAAGCAGGTGTATGCAGAGCATATGCAAACTAGGCTGCAGGAGCTAGTGACCTTGCAGGTTGCACTCAAGAACATCATTAATGGATTTGTTCAACAAGGCTGCATGGGGCCAAGTTGAGCTGCACCGCAAAAGGCAGACCTCGAGCAGTGTAAGGTATGGTGAATGGGCGAACATTGTTCTCATATTGCTTACGCAGCAGGAGAAAAACTGCTGTGGATTAGATTTACACATGTTGCATGTAGGCACTTGCACAAGAAAATTTGGTTGGTTTGCCTTTCACTTTGTTGTAAGGTTACTGAGATCAAAGACACAGGGATAATAACTCTTATTTTTTCAAGATAAGAGATTAGATTCATCCTTGGCTACCTTGAGATGACTTGAAAATTTCCTTCAGAAGCTTGAAAATTGATGTGAATAGGTTTTTAAAAAAATGACTGCTTTGATAAAACAGGTACATCAATGGTATGTGTAGATGATTACTTAACCTTAACAATGAAACAAAGGGGGATAGATAACTTATGTGATTTTAATCTTGGCATGATACAGGACATGAAAAAAAGAACCTACTTGGCTTAAGTCGATGAATTCCAAAGGAAAACGGTAAACATAAGATTTAAATAATGAACCTTCTGGAGTCAGCATTTTGAAGTAGATTTAATGGTTAACTCCTCTATTTTCAAAATTGCATGTCTTTTTAGCTAGGCTTTTCTTAGGTTGCGATGTAAAAACTGGTTGGCTGTAATTCATTTTTGGAAATGATTAGCAAATGAATACTAAGGATTTTGGGAATTTTTATGAAAATACCCTTAACAAATGGCATATTTTGAAAGTGAATTCATAGTATTTGTAACTAAGGGATAAATGAATGTCAAATGAAAATGAAGAAATGCTGTTCTGTGTATTGGACTTTAGAATGACATGTAACAGTACTTCATCAAGTGCATGAGACTGGAGGAGACCACACTATACTTAGCCTCTATATTATTATTAAAACTATTATGCACTTCTCATATTATGCATTACAAAATCAGTGTTATATATAGGCCTCTCACCAAAAGTTACCACTGGAATATTTGATAAAATCTCTAGTCAGTGGAATCTCTCTGTCTCTCTATCTCTCTACAGCATTAGTGAGGTCGTACCTGGAACAGATGAAGAATGGCCACCTTCATTCACATCCACTCTTATCTTGTCATGTATAATGCAGTAAAACTAGAGCCTCCTGTCCAAAATTAAGCTCCACTCACCTTTCCCCCCCTTTTTTTTTTTTTTTTTTTTTTTTTTTTTTTTTTTTCCATGTTAGGAAGGTAGCACCAGGAACAGACAGAGGAAAGATGCATTCCATCACATAAATTCTCTAGTTGTCATGTGCAGTGCATTGAAACCACAGCCCCATATCCACAGACAGGCCCCACAAACCTTTCCAAGGTTCCCCCCAGCCACTTCACATGCCCTGGGTCAGTCTATTGACAGCATGTCAATCCCTATATTGTTATTTCTTCCTTATTCTCAAGGTTAGGGGAGAAATGGTACTCCTATTCCTACTTTGTGCATGTCACAGAAGACTTAAAAGGATGTATGGAGTGGGAATGGGCCAGAAATCTCCCTTTATCATTTTCTAAAAAGTAGGAACAAGAGAAGTCAAGTGAGGATTTTTCCTTAACGATAGCCAAATTTGCAGCTTTTTGGCACTTTCTAAATCAGTAAAAGGGAAATAGGTGTGAAGAAAATTAATAGTTATATTACAACTAGTTTTCAAGATATCCACTTAGTTAAAAGAATACACTGTAATGAAGACTTTGTGGGCACCTTGATATATATATATATATATATATATATATATATATATATATATTATACATTTTTATATATATTGTACATGACCGCTGTTTCCCACATTGGCGAGGTAGTGCCAGGAAACAGACAAAGAATGGCCCATCCACTCGTACACACATTATATATATATATTTATATATATATATATATATATATATATATATATATATATATATATATATATATATATACACACACATAATGTTTGAAATGGTTTGGTCACATGGAAAGAATGAGTGAGGAAAGATTGACCAAGAGGATATATGTGTCAGAAATGGAGGGAACGAGAAGTGGGAGACCAAATTGGAGGTGGAAAGATGGAGTGAAAAAGGTTTTGAGTGATCGGGGCCTGAACATGCAGGAGGGTGAAAGGGGTGCAAGGAATAGAGTGAATTGGAACGATGTGGTATACCAGGCTCAACGTGTTGTCAATGGATTGAAGCAGGACATGTGAAGCATCTGGGGTAAACCATGGAAAGTTCTGTTGGGTCTGGATGTGGAAAGGAAGCTGTGGTTTCAATGCATTATTACATGACAACTAGAGACTGAGTGTGAACGAATGTGGCCTTTGTTGTCTTTTCCTAGCGCTACCTCGCACACATGCGGGGGGAGGGGGTTGTTATTTCATGTGTGGTGGGGTGGCGATGGGAATGAATAAAGGCAGACAGTATGAATTATGTACATGTGTATATATGTATATGTCTGTGTGTGTATATATGTGTATACGTTGAGATGTATAGGTATGTATATTTGCGTGTGTGGATGTGTATGTATGTATATACATGTGTATGTGGGTGGGTTGGGCCATTAACTTTTGTCTGTTTCCTTGCGCTACCTCGCTAACGCGGGAGACAGCGACAAAGCAAAATAGATAAATGATATAAAAAATTTTCTTTCTTTTAAACTATTCACCATTTCCCGCATTAGCGAGGTAGCGTTAAGAACAGAGGACTGGGCCTTTTTTGGAATATCCTCACCTGGCCCCCTCTGTTCCTCCTTTTGGAAAATTAAAAAAAAAAAAGAAGGGGAGGATTTCCAGCCCCCCCGCTCCCTCCCCTTTTAGTCGCCTTCTACGACACGCAGGGAATACGTGGGAAGTATTCTTTCTCCCCTATCCCCAGGGATATATATATATATATATATATATATATATATGGTATACTGGGGTCGACGTGCTGTCAATGGATTGAACCAGGGCATGTGAAGCATCTGGGGTAAACCATGGAAAGTTTTGTGGGGCCTGGATGTGGAGAGGAAGCTGTGGTTTCAGTGCATTATTACATGACAACTAGAGACTGAGTGTGAAAGAATGTGGCCTTTGTTGTCTTTTCCTAACGCTACCTCGCGCACATGCAGGGGGAGGGGGTTTTCATTTCATGTGTGGTGGGGTGGTGACGGGAATGAATAAAGGCAGACTATGAATCATGTACATGTGTATATATGTATATGTCTGTGTGTATATATATGTATACATTGAGATGTATAGGTATTCAATCCATTGACAGCACGTCAAACCCAGTATACCACATCGTTCCAATTCACTCTATTCCTTGCACACCTTTCACCCTCCTGCATGTTCAGGCCCCTATCACTCAAAATCTTTTTCACTCCATCTTTCCACCTCCAATTTGGTCTCCCACTTCTTGTTCCCTCCACCTCTGACACATATATCCTCTTGGTCAGTCTCTCCTCACTCATTCTCTCCATGTGACCAAACCATTTCAAAACACCCTCTTCTGCTCTCTCAACCACACTCTTTTTATTACCACACATCTCTTACCCTACTATTACTTACTCGATCAAACCACCTCACACCACATATTGTCCTCAAACATCTCATTTCCAACACATCCACCCTCCTGCGCACAGCTCTATCCATAGCCTACGCCTCGCAACCATACAACATTGTTGGAACCACTATTCCTTCAAACATACCATTTTTGCTTTTCGAGATAATGTTCTCGACTTCCACACATTCTTCAAGGCTCCCAGAATTTTCGCCCCCTCCCCCACCCTATGATTCACTTCCACTTCCATGGTTCCATCCGCTGCCAAATCCACTCCCTGATATCTAAAACACTTCACTTCCTCCAGTTTTTCTCCATTCAAACTTACCTCCCAATTGACTTGACCCTCAACCCTACTGTACCTAATAACCTTGCTATTATTCACATTTACTCTCAACTTTCTTTTTTCACACACTTTACCAAACTCAGTCACCAGCTTCTGCAATTTCTCACATGAATCAGCCACCAGCGCTGTATCATCAGCGAACAACAACTGACTCACTTCCCAAGCTCCCTCATCCACAACAGACTGCACACTTGCCCCTCTTTCTAAAACTCTTGCATTCACCTCCCCAACAACCCCATCCATAAATAAATTAAACAACCATGGAGACATCACACACCCCTGCCGCAAACCTACATTTACTGAGAACCAATCGCTGTCCTCTCTTCCTACACGTACACATGCCTTACATCCTCGATAAAAACTTTTCACTGCTTCTAACAACTTGCCTCCCACACCATATATTCTTAATACCTTCCACAGAGCATCTCTATCAACTCTATCATATGCCTTCTCCAGATCCATTAATGCTACATACAAATCCATTTGCTTTTCTAAGTATTTCTCACATACACTCTTCAAAGCAAACACCTGATCCACACATCCTCTACCACTTCTGAAACCACACTGCTCTTCCCCAATCTGAAGCTCTGTACAAGCCTTCACCCTCTCAATCTATACCCTCCCATATAATTTCCCAGGAATACTCAACAAACTTATACCTCTGTAATTTGAGCACTCATCTTTGTCCCCTTTGTCTTTGTACAATGGCACTTTGCAAGCATTCCACCAATCCTCAAGCACCTCACCATGAATCATACATACATTGAATAACCTTACCAACCAGTCAACAATATATATATATTATATATATTATATTACATATATTTTATTTATTTTTTATTATTAAACTTTGTCGCTGTCTCCCGTGTTAGCGAGGTTGCGCAAGGAAACAGCTGAAAGAATGGCCCAACCCGCCTACATACACAGGTATATACATACATGTTCATACGCACATATACATACCTATACATCTCAATGTATACATATATATACACACACAGACATATACATATATACACATGTACATAATTCATAGTCTGCCTTTATTCATTCCCATTGCCACCCTGCCACACATGAAATGAAAACCCCCTCCCCCCACATGTGCGTGAGTTAGCACCAGAAAAAGACAACAAAGGCCACATACATTCACACTCGGTCTCTGGCTGTCATGTATAATGCACCGAAACCACAGCTCCCTTTCCACACCCAGCCCCACAAAACTTTCCATGGTTTACCCCAGACGCTTCACATGCCCTGATTCAATCCATTGACAGCACGTCGACCCCAGTATACCACATCGTTCCAACTCAGTCTATTCCTTGCACACCTTTCCCCCTCCTGCATGTTCAGGCCCCGATCACTAAAAAATCTTTTTCACTCCATCTTTCCACCTCCAATTTCGTCTCCCATTTCACCTCTTTCCCTCCACCTCTGACACATATATCCTCTTTAGCAATCTTTTCTCACCCATTCTCTCCATGTGACCAAACCATTTCAAAACATCCTCTTCTGCTCTCTCAACCACACTCTTTTTACTACCACACATCTCTCTTACCCTTTCATTACTTAATCAAACCACCTCACACCACATATTGTCCTCAGACATCTCATTTCCAGCACATCCACCCTCCTCCGCACAACTCTATCTATAGCCCAGGCCTTGCAACCATATAACATTGTTGGAACTACTATTCCTTCAAACATACCCATTTTTGCTTTCCGCGCATTCTTCAGCGCTCCCAGAACTTTCGCCCCTCCCCCACCCGATGATTCACTTCCACTTCCATGGTTCCATCCGCTGCCAAATCCACTCCCAGGTATCTAAAACGCTTCCCTTCCTCCAGTTTTTCTCCATTCAAACTTACCTCCCAATTGACTAGTCCCTCAACCCTACTGTACCTATTAACCTTGCTCTTATTCACATTTACTCTCAGCTTTCTTCTTTCACACACTTTATCAAGCTCAATTACCAACTTCTGCAGTTTCTCACCCGAATCAGACACCAGCTCTGTATCATCAACGAACAACAACCGACTCACTTTCCAAGCTCTCTCGTCCACAGCAGACTGCATACTTGCCCCTCTTTATTATACTTAATTACCATTTCTGCTTCAGCAAGGTAGCATCAGGAAATAGATGAAGAAGGCCCTTCCACTCATATACACATACTTTTCCAGGAAGAGGAACAGAGAAGAGGGCCAAGTGAGGATTTTTTCCTCTTGGGCTTCGTCCTTGATTCTTAATACTACCTCGCTAACGCAGGAAATGGCAAATGTGTATGAAAGAAGTGTTATGTATGTGTATGTATATGTGCTTGTATGGGTGTATATATGTGTGTGTGTATGAGTGGAGGGCCCATTCTTTTTGTTTTTCTATTTAGTGATGATTTTATTCTAGTTCCCCATCTACTCATTGTTTGATATGAACGTAGTCTTCAGCAGTACTAAAACTAAAAGGATATTTTTATCAAAAACTTTCCAGAAAATTCTGCATGCTGTGTTTATGGAATACATTGTAAAAGCTGTACTATCTTTTATTATAGGCAGATTTTTAAGGTTCTCTTGGTTAGATATATTTCTAATACCTTTTTTATTCGTGTTAGAAATTATGACCTTTCTATTGATTGCAACTGTGGTACTTCATTTATAACTTGTAACTCCACGATCAAAAGAAATGTCATTGAATCTTTCCTTGTTAAGTAAACAAAGAATTGTATTATGAACATTTGTGAGTCTCTGTGTAAACTGGACAGGTTTGTCATTGGCAAAATTTGTAGACAGTTAATCTGTCCTAACCACATCGTAAAATTTTATGACAGGCACAGTGCCGGCCTGAAAACTGCAAGCCACAAACAAGTAAATGGAGGGCAGCTCGGCTTTGCCTTCCATGCATAGATATATTGACTGTACTGAAATCTTCCTTGTTATTTCAAAGTGTCCACTTAAGATATGTACAAAAGTGCACTTGGGACTCACCATGTTTCATTTTTCCTCATGGTTATTAGCAAATACTAGGTCATGTGTATCACTGACTTTGCAGCAACACACACGCACACACACATCCTTTTTTTCCTTTCATACTTATTTGCTGTTTCTTGCGTTAAAGAGGTAGTGCCAGGAACAGAAAAAGGAAAGGCCTCATTTGTTCATATCCAGTCTTTCGCTGTCATGCATAATGATCTGGAACCACAGTGCTCTATCCAGGCCCCACAGACCTTTTTGTGGTTTCCCCTGGTAGTTTTATGTTCCCAGTTTCAGTCCATCTAATCTGCTGCTCCTCCTCTCCATGAATTTATGTGAATTTCTAAATGACTTTAGTTCATCAGTTAGTTACCAACTTTCTGAAGAAAATAGTTTTCAAAAGAAATATTTAGAGAATACAGCTTACCATATTTTTAGAAGATGAGATGAACCTTGGTCCCCCTTTTTCAGCAGCTGAGTGTTCTGCAAGGCCCCTGGGGCACCGGTGGCAAACTCCATTCTCTGTGACGTAGGAGCATCCATATTTTGTATCTCTTGTCAAACACTTGATTATTTTTCCCCCGACACATGCTTCCTGTACAACTGAATGGACGTGTTTGGTTTGACTATGTGCTTCCAGCATAAAAGAAAGTGCTGATGTGATATCATAAAGAAATTTATGATGGATTTTGATTTAATTCATTCAACATTTTATAATTTTGGCAAATTTATCAACTAATAAGATTTAGGCTAACTTTGACGTGAAGTTGGGGTGTAACTGCATTATTCCTTGTTTGCAGTGGTAAGACTATTGAATCTCTTGATACATCATGTTCCAATCACTTGTTTTAGGGAATTTGCTGTACAGTATTTTACTAATTTTAATGACCTTTGCTACATAGTCACAGAGGATACATAAAAAAGTATCAAAAAATCTTGGACAGAATTTGTTACGAAAACATCCAGACCTCTGCCTTGAATTATAGGATTGTCAGATTTTAGTATGTATTCAAGGTTGAATTACTTTCATTTTTATTAACACAGCAAATAAATATTAACAGCAGAAACTCCTTGGGTCTTTCTTGGACACTTTTTTCTTGTTTTAGCAAAGCAGCACCAGGAACAGATGAAGAAAGGGTGCAATTGCTCTCATCCATTTTTACCTGTTATGTGTAATATAATGAACCACATCCCCTATTCACAACCAGCCCTCACATACCTTTCTGTGGTTTTCCCTGGCTTCTTCATAAGCCATGGTTCAGTCCAATGAAAGCACATCGGCCCCTGTCATCTTGGTTACGTTCAGGCACCCCAGCCTGAGCCTTCGAGGTGAATCAGCACTCCTAGCTTGGTTCCTTCAGTTCCATCATTTGCAAATTGAAATACAAGAAGGTGTGATGGGGGATTCCAGCTTACCCACTCCTGCCTGTCTTTGTTGCCTTCAACACACAGGGAATTGGAGATAGAATTCTTTCTTCCCTACATCTGGGATGATATATATATATATTTATATTTATTTTGCTTTGTTGCTGTCTCCCGCGTTTGCGAGGTAGCGCAAGGGAAACAGATGAAAGAAATGGCCCAACCCACCCCCATACACATGTATATACATACGCAAATATACATACCTATACATCTCAATGTACACATATATATATATATACACACACAGACATATACATATATACACATGTACATAATTCATACTGTCTGCCTTTATTTATTCCCATTGCCACCTCGCCACACATGGAATAACATCCCCCTCCACCCCTCATGTGTGCGAGGTAGCGCTAGGAAAAGACAACAAAGGCCCCATTCGTTCACACTCAGTCTCTAGCTGTCATGTAATAATGCCCGAAACCACAGCTCCCTTTCCACATCCAGGCCCCACAGAACTTTTCATGGTTTACCCCAGACGCTTCACATGCTCTGATTCAATCCATTCACAGCACGTCGACCCCGGTATACCACATCGATCCAATTCACTCTATTCCTTGCCCGCCTTTCACCCTCCTGCATGTTCAGGCCCCGATCACTCAAAATCTTTTTCACTCCATCTTTCCACCTCCAATTTGGTCTCCCACTCCTCCTCATTCCCTCCACCTCCGACACATATATCCTCTTGGTCAATCTTTCCTCACTCATTCTCTCCATGTGCCCAAACCATATCAAAACACCCTCTTCTGCTCTCTCAACCACGCTCTTTTTATTTCCACACATCTCTCTTACCCTTACATTACTTACTCGATCAAACCACCTCACACCACATATTGTCCTCATACATCTCATTTCCAGTACAGCCACCCTCCTGCGCACAACTCTATCCATAGCCCACGCCTCGCAACCGTACAACATTGTTGGAACCACTATTCCTTCAAACATACCCATTTTTGCTTTCCGAGATAATGTTCTCGACTTCCACACATTCTTCAAAGCTCCCAGGATTTTCGCCCCCTCCCCCACCCTATGATTCACTTCTGCTTCCATGGTTCCATCTGCTGCCAGATCCACTCCCAGATATCTAAAACACTTTACTTCCTCCAGTTTTTCTCCATTCAAACTTACCTCCCAATTGACTTGACTCTCAACCCTACTGTACCTAATAACCTTGCTCTTATTCACATTTACTCTTAACTTTCTTCTTTCACACACTTTACCAAACTCAGTCACCAGCTTCTGCAATTTCTCACATGAATCAGCCACCAGTGCTGTATCATCAGCGAACAACAACTGACTCTCTTCCCAAGCTCTCTCATCCCCAACAGACTGCATACTTGCCCCTCTTTCCAAAACTCTTGCATTCACCTCCCCAACAACCCCATCCATAAACAAATTAAACAACCATGGAGACATCATGCACCCTAGCCACAAACCAACATTCACTCAGAACCATTCACTTTCCTCTCTTCCTACACGTACACATGCCTTACATCCTTGATAAAAACTTTTCACTGCTTCTAACAACTTGCCTCCCTCACCATATATTCTGAATACCTTCCACAGAGCTTCTCTATCATATGCCTTCTCCAGATCCATAGATGCTACATACAAATCCATTTGCTTTTCTAAGTATGAATTAGGTATATATATATATATATATATATATATATATATATATATATATTTTATTTTTTGCCGCTGTCTCCCGCATTTGCGAGGTAGCGCAAGGAAACAGACGAAAGAAATGGCCCAAACCACCCCCATACACATGTATATACATACGTCCACACACGCAAATATACACACCTACACAGCTTTCCATGGTTTACCCCAGACGCTTCACATGCCCTGATTCAACCCACTGACAGCACGTCAACCCCGGTATACCACATCGCTCCAATTCACTCTATTCCTTGCCCTCCTTTCACCCTCCTGCATGTTCAGGCCCCGATCACACTAAATCTTTTTCACTCCATCTTTCCACCTCCAATTTGGTCTCCCTCTTCTCCTCGTTCCCTCCACCTCCGACACATTTATCCTCTTGGTCAATCTTTCCTCACTCATTCTCTCCATGTGCCCAAACCATTTCAAAACACCCTCTTCTGCTCTCTCAACCACGCTCTTTTTATTTCCACACATCTCTCTTACCCTTACGTTACTTACTCGATCAAACCACCTCACACCACACATTGTCCTCAAACATCTCATTTCCAGCACATCCATCCTCCTGCGCACAACTCTATCCATAGCCCACGCCTCGCAACCATACAACATTGTTGGAACCACTATTCCTTCAAACATACCCATTTTTGCTTTCCGGGATAATGTTCTCGACTTCCACACATTTTTCAAGGCTCCCAAAATTTTCGCCCCCTCCCCCACCCTATGATCCACTTCCGCTTCCATGGTTCCATCCGCTGACAGATCCACTCCCAGATATCTAAAACACTTCACTTCCTCCAGTTTTTCTCCATTCAAACTCACCTCCCAATTGACTTGACCCTCAACCCTACTGTACCTAATAACCTTGCTCTTATTCACATTTACTCTTAACTTTCTTCTTCCACACACTTTACCAAACTCCGTCACCAGCTTCTGCAGTTTCTCACATGAATCCGCCACCAGCGCTGTATCATCAGCGAACAACAACTGACTCACTTCCCAAGCTCTCTCATCCCCAACAGACTTCATACTTGCCCCTCTTTCCAAGACTCTTGCATTTACCTCCCTAACAACCCCATCCATAAACAAATTAAACAACCATGGAGACATCACACACCCCTGCCGCAAACCTACATTCACTGAGAACCAATCACTTTCCTCTCTTCCTACACGTACACATGCCTTACATCCTCGATAAAAACTTTTCACTGCTTCTAACAACTTTCCTCCCACACCATATATTCTTAATACCTTCCACAGAGCATCTCTATCAACTCTATCATATGCCTTCTCCAGATCCATAAATGCTACATACAAATCCATTTGCTTTTCTAAGTATTTCTCACATACATTCTTCAAAGCAAACACCTGATCCACACATCCTCTACCACTTCTGAAACCACACTGCTCTTCCCCAATCTGATGCTCTGTACATGCCTTCACCCTCTCAATCAATACCCTCCCATATAATTTACCAGGAATACTCAACAAACTTATACCTCTGTAATTTGAGCACTCACTCTTATCCCCTTTGCCTTTGTACAATGGCACTATGCACGCATTCCGCCAATCCTCAGGCACCTCGCCATGAGTCATACATACATTAAATAACCTTACCAACCAGTCAACAATACAGTCACCCCCTTTTTTAATAAATTCCACTGCAATACCATCCAAACCTGCTGCCTTGCCGGCTTTCATCTTCCGCAAAGCTTTTACTACTTCTTCTCTGTTTACCAAATCATTTTCCCTAACCCTCTCACTTTGCACACCACCTCGACCCAAACACCCTATATCTGCCACTCTGTCATATATATATATATATATATATATATATATATATATATATGTATGTGTGTGATGTCTCCATGGTTGTTTAATTTGTTTATGGATGGGGTTGTTAGGGAGGTGAATGCAAGAGTTTTGGAAAGAGGGACAAGTATGAAGTCTGTTGGGGATGAGAGAGCTCGGGAAGTGAGTCAGTTGTTGTTCGCTGATGATACAGCGCTGGTGGCTGATTCATGTGAGAAACTGCAGAAGCTGGTGACTGAGTTTGGTAAAGTGTGTGAAAGAAGAAAGTTAAGAGTAAATGTGAATAAGAGCAAGGTTATTAGGTACAGTAGGGTTGAGGGTCAAGTCAATTGGGAGGTGAGTTTGAATGGAGAAAAACTGGAGGAAGTGAAGTGTTTTAGATATCTGGGAGTGGATCTGGCAGCGGATGGAACCATGGAAGCGGAAGTGGATCATAGGGTGGGGGAGGGGGTGAAAATTCTGGGAGCCTTGAAGAATGTGTGGAAGTCGAGAACATTATCTTGGAAAGCAAAAATGGGTATGTTTGAAGGAATAGTGGTTCCAACAATGTTGTATGGTTGCGAGGCGTGGGCTATGGATAGAGTTGTGCGCAGGAGGATGGATGTGCTGGAAATGAGATGTTTGAGGACAGTGTGTGGTGTGAGGTTGTTTGATCGAGTAAGTAACGTAAGGGTAAGAGAGATGTGTGGAAATAAAAAGAGCGTGGTTGAGAGAGCAGAAGAGGGTGTTTTGAAATGGTTTGGGCACATGGAGAGAATGAGTGAGGAAAGATTGACCAAGAGGATATATGTGTCGGAGGTGGAGGGAACGAGGAGAAGAGGGAGACCAAATTGGAGGTGGAAAGATGGAGTGAAAAAGATTTTGTGTGATCGGGGCCTGAACATGCAGGAGGGTGAAAGGAGGGCACATCACCACTACTTGTTATCACCTCCCCATTTGCGCCCTTCACTGAAGTTCCCATTTGCTCCCTTGTCTTACGCACTTTATTTAATGAAAGTAAGGGGAGTGGGGGAGGAATGGGATGTATTTAGGGAGTCAGTGATGGAGTGCACAAAAGATGCTTGTGGCATGAGAAGAGTGGGAGGTGGGTTGATTAGAAAGGGTAGTGAGTGGTGGGATGAAGAAGTAAGATTATTAGTGAAAGAGAAGAGAGAGGCATTTGGACGATTTTTGCAGGGAAAAAATGCAATTGAGTGGGAGATGTATAAAAGAAAGAGACAGGAGGTCAAGAGAATAGTGCAAGAGGTGGAAAAAGTGGGCAAATGAGAGTTGAGGTGAGAGAGTATCATTAAATTTTAGGGAGCAAATGGGAACTTCGGTGAAGGGCGCTAATGGGGAGGTAATAACAAGTAGTGGTGATGTGAGGAGATGGAGTGAGTATTTTGAAGGTTTGTTGAATGTGTTTGATGATAGAGTGGCAGAAATAGGGTGTTTTGGTCGAGGTGGTGTGCAAAGTGAGAGGGTTAGGGAAAATGATTTGGTAAACAGAGAAGAGGTAGTAAAAGCTTTGCGGAAGATGAAAGCCGGCAAGGCAGCAGGTTTGGATGGTATTGCAGTGGAATTTATTAAAAAAGGGGGTGACTGTATTGTTGACTGGTTGGTAAGGTTATTTATTTAATGTATGTATGACTCATGGTGAGGTGCCTGAGGATTGGCGGAATGCGTGCATAGTGCCATTGTACAAAGGCAAAGGGGATAAGAGTGAGTGCTCAAATTACAGAGGTATAAGTTTGTTGAGTATTCCTGGTAAATTATATGGGAGGGTATAGGCATGTACAGAGCATCAGATTGGGGAAGAGCAGTGTGGTTTCAGAAGTGGTAGAGGATGTGTGTATCAGGTGTTTGCTTTGAAGAATGTATGTGAGAAATACTTAGAAAAGCAAATGGATTTGTATGTAGCATTTATGGATCTGGAGAAGGCATATGATAGAGAGTTGATAGAGATGCTCTGTGGAAGGTATTAAGAATATATGGTGTGGGAGGCAAGTTGTTAGAAGCAGTAAAAAGTTTTTATCGAGGTTGTAAGGCATGTGTACGTGTAGGAAGAGAGGAAAGTGATTGGTTTTCAGTAAATGTAGGTTTGTGGCAGGGGTGTGTGATGTCTCCATGGTTGTTTAATTTGTTTATGGATGGGGTTGTTAGGGAGGTGAATGCAAGAGTTTTGGAAAGAGGGGCAAGTATGAAGTCTGTTGTGGATGAGAGAGCTTGGGAAGTGAGTCAGTTGTTGTTCGCTGATGATACAGCGCTGGTGGCTGATTCATGTGAGAAACTGCAGAAGCTGGTGACTGAGTTTGGTAAAGTATGTGAAAGAAGAAAGTTGAGTAAATGTGAATAAGAGCAAGGTTATTAGGTACAGTAGGGTTGAGAGTCAAGTCAATTGGGAGGTAAGTTTGAATGGAGAAAAACTGGAGGAAGTAAAGTGTTTTACATATCTGTGTGTGGATCTGGCAGCAGATGGAACCATGGAAGCGGAAGTGAATCATAGGGTGGGGGAGGGGGCGAAAATCCTGGGAGCCTTGAAGAATGTGTGGAAGTCAAGAACATTATCTCGGAAAGCAAAAATGGGTATGTTTGAAGGAATGTTATATGGTTGCAAGGCGTGGGCTATGAATAGAGTTGTGCGTAGGAGGGAGGCTGTGCTGAAAATGAGATGTTTGAGGACAATGTGTGGTGTGATGTGGTTTGATCGAGTAAGTAATGTAAGGGTAAGAGAGATGTGTGGAAATAAAAAGAGCATGGTTGAGAGAGCAGAAGAGGGTGTTTTGAAATGGTTTGTGCACATGGAGAGAATGAGTGAGGAAAGATTGACCAAGAGGATATATGTGTCAGAGGTGGAGGGAACGAGGAGAAGTGGGAGACCAAATTGGAGGTGGAAAGATGGAGTGAAAAAGATTTTGAGTGATCGGGGCCTGAACATGCAGGAGGGTGAAAGGCGGGCAAGGAATAGAGTGAATTGAATCGATGTGGTATACCGGGGTCGACGTGCTGTCAGTGGATTGAATCAGGGCATGTGAAGCGTCTGGGGTAAACCATGGAAAGTTGTGTGGGGCCAGGATGTGGAAAGGGAGGTGTGGTTTCGGGCATTATTACATGACAGCTAGAGACTGAGTGTGAACGAATGGGGGCTTTGTTGTCTTTTCCTAGCGCTACCTCGCACACATGAGGGGGGGAGGGGGATGGTATTCCATGTGTGGCGAGGTGGCGATGGGAATAAATAAAGTCAGACAGTGTGAATTGTGTGCATGGGTATATATGTATGTGGCTGTGTGTGTATATATATGTGTACATTGAGATGTATAGGTATGTATATTTGCGTGTGTGGATGTGTATGTATATACATGTGTATGGGGGTGGGTTGGGCCATTTTCGTTTGTCTGTTTCCTTGCGCTACCTCGCAAACGCGGGAGACAGCGACAAAGCAAAATAAAAAAATAAATATATATATATTGTTGTCTTTTCCTAGCGCTACCTCGCACACATGATGGGGGAGGGGATGTTATTCCATGTGTGGCGAGGTGGCGATGGGAATAAATAAAGGCAGACAGTGTGAATTATGTACATGTGTATATATGTATATGTCTGTGTGTGTATATATATGTGTACACTGAGATGTATAGGTATGTATATTTGCCTGTGTGGATGTGTATGTATATACATGTGTATGGGGGTGGGTTGGACCATTTCTTTCGTCTGTTTCCTTGTGCTACCCCGCAAACACGGGAGACAGCGACAAAGCAAAATAAATAAATAAAATATATTTTATTTTATTTATATATATATATATATATATATATATATATATCCCTGGGGATAGGGGAGAAAGAATACTTCCCACGTATTCCCTGCGTGTCGTAGAAGGCGACTAAAAGGGGAGGGAGCGGGTGGCTGGAAATCCTCCCCTCTCGTTTTTTTTTTTTTTTTAATTTTCCAAAAGAAGGAACAGAGAAGGGGGCCAGGTGAGGATATTCCCTCTAAGGCCCAGTCCTCTGTTCTTAACGCTACCTCGCTAATGCGGGAAATGGCGAATAGTATGAAAGAAAGAAAAAAGATATATATATAAGTATACATTAAGATGTATTGGTATGTGTATGTGCATGTGTGGACGTGTATGTATATACATGTGTATGTGGGTGGGTTGGGCCATTTTTTTTGTTTGTTTCATTGCGCTACCTCGCTAATGTGGGAGACCAACAAAGTATAATAAACAGAAAAATAAAATATATATATATATATATATATATATATATATATATATATATATATATATATGTGTGTGTGTATGTATATATTATACATAATTGCTGTTTCTCGTGTCAGCGAGGTAGTGCCAGGAAACAGACGAAGAATGGCCCATCCACTCATAAACACACATGTATAAATGAATGCCCACATATCCAGATACAAATCAACTTATAATACACATATGCAGCCATATACTTGCATATGTACGTATTCAAGCTTGCCTGCATCCACTCCTGTTGCTACCTCACCTCAGAGGAAAGCAACCTCGCTATCCCCTGCTTCAATTAGGGGAATGAAAGTATGATTTACAAAAGAACAGATGAACAACAGATATGACCTTCTCATTCCAACAAATTATGGGACACGCTTGGGAATGTAAATAGATTGTGAATGCACTGTTCACATTCAAAAAGCTTTTTGAGTCTGCACCAAAAACCTAATTATGAAATTGCTAGAATATGAAGTAAAATAGCCAATTTTTGAAAGCACTGAAAAGTATTTTTATTCCTTGACCGAGGAAATGCTCCTTTTGAAAATATAGAATTACTTGAATGTCAGTTTGCGGCAGGGGTGCGTAATTTGTTTATGGATGGGGTTGTTAGGTAAGTGGATGTAAGAGTTTTGGAGAGAGGGACAAATATGCAATCTGTTCTGGATGAGAGGGCTTGGGAAGCGAGCCATTTGTTGTTCACTGATGATAAAGCACTGGTGGCTGATTCGAGTGAGAAACTGCAGAAGTTGGAAGAAGAAAGTTGAGAGTAAATGTGAATAAGAGCAAGGTTATTGGGTTCAGTAGGGTTGAGGGACAAGTTAACTGGGAGGTAAGTTTGAATGGAGAAAAAGTGGAGGAAGTAAAGTGTATTAGAGATCTGGAAGTGGATTTAGCAGCAGATGGAACCATGGAAGTGGAAATGAGTCTCAGGTTGGGGGAGGGGGCAAAGGTTCTGGGAACATTGAAGAATGTTTGCAAGGTAAGAACATCTCGGAGAGCAAAAATGTATGCTTGAAGGAATAGTGGTTCCAACAATGTTATATAGTTGCAAGGCCTGGGCTATAGATAGGGTTGTGCGGAGGAGGATGGATGTGTTGGAAATGAAGTGTTTGAGGACAATATGTGGTGAGGTGGTTTGCTCAAGTAAGTAATGAAAAGGTAAGATAGATGTGTGGTAATAAAAAAAGTGTGGTTGAGAGAGCAGAAGACAGTGTATTGAAATGGTTTGGTCACATGGAGCGAATGAGTGAGGAAAGATTGACGAAGAGGATATATGTGTCAGAGGTGGAGGGAACGAGGAGAAGCTGGAGACCAAATTGGAGGTGGAAGGATGGAGTGAAAAAGATTTTGAGCAATCAGGGCCTGAGCATACAGGAGGGTGAAAGGTGTGCAAGGAATAGAGTGAATTGGAACAATGTGGTATACCAGGGTCGACATGCTGTAAATGGATTGAATCAGGTCATGTGAAGTGTCTGGGGGGTAAACCATGGAAAGTTCTGTTGGGCCTGGATCTGGAAAGGGAGCTGTGGTTTCGTTGCATTACACATGAAAGCTAGACTGTGTGAACGAATGGGGCCTTTGTTGTCTTTTCCTAGCGCTACCTCGCACACTCATGTGGGGAGGGAGGTGCCATATATATTTATATTTTTTTTTTTTTTGCCGCTGTCTCCCGCGTTTGCGAGGTAGCGCAAGGAAACAGACGAGAGAAATGGCCCAACCCACCCCCATACACATGTATATACATACATCCACACATGCAAATATACATACCTACACAGCTTTCCATGGTTTACCCCAGACGCTTCACATGCCCTGATTCAACCCACTGACAGCACGTCAACCCTGGTATACCACATCGATCCAATTCACTCTATTCCTTGCCTGCCTTTCACCCTCCTGCATGTTCAGGCCCTGATCACACAAAATCTTTTTCACTCCATCTTTCCACCTCCAATTTGGTCTCCCACTTCTCCTCGTTCCCTCCCTCTCTGACACATATATCCTCTTGGTCAATCTTTCCTCACTCATTCTCTCCATGTGCCCAAACCATTTCAAAACACCCTCTTCTGCTCTCTCAACCATGCTCTTTTTATTTCCACACATCTCTCTTACCCTTACGTTACTTACTCGATCAAACCACCTCACACCACACATTGTTCTCAAACATCTCATTTCCAGCACATCCATCCTCCTGTGCACAACTCTATCCATAGCCCATGCCTCGCAACCATACAACATTGTTGGAACCACTATTCCTTCAAACATAGCCATTTTTGCTTTCCGAGATAATGTTCTCGACTTACACACATTCTTCAAGGCTCCCAGAATTTTCGCCCCCTCCCCCACCCTATGATCCACTTCTGCTTCCATGGTTCCATCCGCTCCCAGATCCGCTCCCAGATATCTAAAACAATTTACTTCCTCCAGTTTTTCTCCATTCAAACTTACCTCCCAATTGACTTGACCCTCAACCCTACTGTACCTAATAACCTTGCTCTTATTCACATTTACTCTTAACTTTCTTCTTTCACACACTTTACCAAACTCAGTCACCAGCTTCTGCAGTTTCTCACATGAATCAGCCACCAGCGCTGTATCATCAGCGAACAACAACTGACTCACTTCCCAAGCTCTCTCATCCACAACAGACTTCATACTTGCCCCTCTTTCCAAAACTCTTGCATTCACCTCCCTAAAAACCCCATCCATAAACAAATTAAACAACCATGGAGATATCACACACCCCTGCCGCAAACCTACATTCACTGAGAACCAATTACTTTCCTCTCTTCCTACACGTACACATGCCATACATCCTCGATAAAAACTTTTCACTGCTTCTGACAACTTTCCTCCCACACCATATATTCTTAATACCTTCCACAGAGCATCTCTATCAACTCTATCATATGCCTTCTCCAGATCCATAAATGCTACATACAAATCCATTTGCTTTTATAAGTATTTGTCACATACATTCTTCAAAGCAAACACCTGATCCACACATCCTCTACCACTTCTGAAACCACACTGCTCTTCCTCAATCTGATGCCCTGTACATGCCTTCACCCTCTCAATCAATACCCTCCCATATAATTTACCAGGAATACTCAACAAACTTATACCTCTGTAATTTGAGCACTCACTCTTATCCCCTTTGCCTTTGTACAATGGCACTATGCATGCATTCCACCAATCCTCAGGCACCTCACCATGAGTCATACATACATTAAATAACCTTACCAACCAGTCAGTAATACAGTCACCCCCTTTTTTAATAAATTCCACTGCAATACCATCCAAACCTGCTGCCTTGCTGCCTTTCATCTTCCGCAAAGCTTTTACTACCTCTTCTCTGTTTACCAAATCATTTTCCCTAACCCTCTCACTTTGCACACCACCTCAACCAAAACACCCTATATCTGCCACTCTATCATCAAACACATTCAACAAACCTTCAAAATACTCACTCCATCTCCTTCTCACATCACCACTACTTGTTATCACCTCCCCATTTGCGCCTTTCACTGAAGTTCCCATTTGCTCCCTTGTCTTACGCACTTTATTTACCTCCTTCCAGAACATCTTTTTATTCTCCCTAAAATTTAATGATACTCTCTCACCCCAACTCTCATTTGCCCTCTTTTTCACCTCTTGCACCTTTCTCTTGACCTCCTGTCTCTTTCTTTTATACATCTCCCACTCAATTGCATTTTTTCCCCTGCAAAAATCGTCCAAATGCCTCTCTCTTATCTTTCACTAATGGTTTGAAAAGCGAGATATACATAAGTATACGTATGTAAGTAGGAGAGATGGCCAGAGAGCGTTATTGGATTACGTGTTAATTGACAGGCGCGCGAAAGAGAGACTTTTGGATGTTAATGTGCTGAGAGGTGCAACTGGAGGGATGTCTGATCATTATCTTGTGGAGGCTAAGGTGAAGATTTGTATGGGTTTTCAGAAAAGAAGAGTGAATGTTGGGGTGAAGAGGGTGGTGAGAGTAAGTGAGCTTGGGAAGGAGACTTGTGTGAGGAAGTACCAGGAGAGACTGAGTACAGAATGGAAAAAGGTTAGAACAGTGGAAGTAAGGGGAGTGGGGGAGGAATGGGATGTATTTAGGGAATCAGTGATGGATTGCGCAAAAGATGCTTGTGGCATGAGAAGAGTGGGAGGTGGGTTGATTAGAAAGGGTAGCGAGTTAGATTATTAGTGAAAGAGAAGAGAGGCATTTGGACGATTTTTGCAGGGAAAAAATGCAATTGAGTGGGAGATGTATAAAAGAAAGAGACAGGAGGTCAAGAGAAAGGTGCAAGAGGTGAAAAAGAGGGCAAATGAGAGTTGGGGTGAGAGAGTATCATTAAATTTTAGGGAGAATAAAAAGATGTTCTGGAAGGAGGTAAAGAAAGTGCGTAAGACAAGGGAGCAAATGGGAACTTCAGTGAAGGGCGCAAATGGGGAGGTGATAACAAGTAGTGGTGATGTGAGAAGGAGATGGAGTGAGTATTTTGAAGGTTTGTTGAATGTGTTTGATGATAGAGTGGCAGATATAGGGTGTTTTGGTCGAGGTGGTGTGCAAAGTGAGAGGGTTAGGGAAAATGATTTGGTAAACAGAGAAGAGGTAGTAAAAGCTTTGCGGAAGGTGAAAGGCGGCAAGGCAGCAGGTTTGGATGGTATTGCAGTGGAATTTATTAAAAAAGGGGGTGACTGTATTATTGACTGGTTGGTAAGGTTATTTAATGTATGTATGACTCATGGTGAGGTGCCTGAGGATTGGCAGAATGCGTGCATAGTGCCATTGTACAAAGGCAAAGGGGATAAGAGTGAGTGCTCAAATTACAGAGGTATAAGTTTGTTGAGTATTCCTGGTAAATTATATGGGAGGGTATTGATTGAGAGGGTGAAGGCATGTACAGAGCATCAGATTGGGGAAGAGCAGTGTGGTTTCAGAAGTGGTAGAGGATGTGTGGATCAGGTGTTTGCTTTGAAGAATGTATGTGAGAAATACTTAGAAAAGCAAATGGATTTGTATGTAGCATTTATGGATCTGGAGAAGGCATATGATAGAGTTGATAGAGATGCTCTGTGGAAGGTATTAAGAATATATGGTGTGGGAGGCAAGTTGTTAGAAGCAGTGAAAAGTTTTTATCGAGGATGTAAGGCATGTGTACGTGTAGGAAGAGAGGAAAGTGATTGGTTCTCAGTGAATGTAGGTTTGCGGCAGGGGTGTGTGATGTCTCCATGGTTGTTTAATTTGTTTGTTTAAATATATATATATATATATATATATATATATATATATATATATATATATATATATATATATATATATATATATATATATAATATATATTTGTTGAAATGTATAGGTACATATATGTGTGTGCGTTGGCATTTATGTATATACATGTGTATGTGGGTGGGTTGGGCCATTCTTTCATCTGTTCCTTGCGCGCCCTCGCTAACGTAGGAGATAGTGACTAAGTATAACATGAAAAAATAATATTGAAATGGTTGTACATAGTCCCTCACTTCTTTGTGTCGGATTAAGCATCTTTGGCTCCCATAGCGTTTTTAGATGATGAAATCCCTATATGCCCGAAAATATGTACTTCACCATCAGTCTAATTTATAGATGTTTTTATTATAGCACTGCACATTTTATTGATTTCACAAATTTTGATAAATGAGAAGCGTGTTTGTGTATGTATATATATATATATATATATATATATATATATATATATATATATATATATATATATATATATACATATATATTTTATATTTATATTATACT
This sequence comes from Panulirus ornatus, assembly GCF_036320965.1. Taxonomy (NCBI): domain Eukaryota; kingdom Metazoa; phylum Arthropoda; class Malacostraca; order Decapoda; family Palinuridae; genus Panulirus; species Panulirus ornatus. The sequence continues at coordinate 17,675,761 of NC_092233.1, read as the reverse complement.
TTGTCGCTGTCTCCCGCGTTTGCGAGGTAGCGCAAGGAAACAGACGAAAGAAATGGCCCCCCCCCCCCCATACACATGTATATACATACGTCCACACACGCAAATATACATACCTACACAGCTTTCCATGGTCTACCCCAGACGCTTCACATGCCCTGATTCAATCCACTGACAGCACATCAACCCCGGTATACCACATCGCTCCAATTCACTCTATTCCTTGCCCTCCTTTCACCCTCCTGCATGTTCAGGCCCCGATCACACAAAATCTTTTTCACTCCATCTTTCCACCTCCAATTTGGTCTCCCTCTTCTCCTCGTTCCCTCCACCTCCGACACATATATCCTCTTGATCAATCTTTCCTCACTCATTCTCTCCATGTGCCCAAACCACTTCAAAACACCCTCTTCTGCTCTCTCAACCACGCTCTTTTTATTTCCACACATCTCTCTTACCCTTATGTTACTCACTCGATCAAACCACCTCACACCACACATTGTCCTCAAACATCTCATTTCCAGCACATCCATCCTCCTGCGCACAACTCTATCCATAGCCCACGCCTCGCAACCATACAACATTGTTGGAACCACTATTCCTTCAAACATACCCATTTTTGCTTTCCGAGATAATGTTCTCGACTTCCACACATTCTTCAAGGCCCCCATAATTTTCGCCCCCTCCCCCACCCTATGATCCACTTCCGCTTCCATGGTTCCATCTGCTGCCAGATCCACTCCTAGATATCTAAAACACTTCACTTCCTCCAGTTTTTCTCCATTCAAACTCACCTCCCAATTGACTTGACCCTCAACCCTACTGTACCTAATAACCTTGCTCTTATTCACATTTACTCTTAACTTTCTTCTTCCACACACTTTACCAAACTCAGTCACCAGCTTCTGCAGTTTCTCACATGAATCGGCCACCAGCGCTGTATCATCAGCGAACAACAACTGACTCACTTCCCAAGCTCTCTCATCCCCAACAGACTTCATACTTGCCCCTCTTTCCAAAACTCTTGCACATACCTCCCTAACAACCCCATCCATAAACAAATTAAACAACCATGGAGACATCACACACCCCTGCCGCAAACCTACATTCACTGAGAACCAATCACTTTCCTCTCTTCCTACACGTACACATGCCTTACATCCTCGATAAAAACTTTTCACTGCTTCTAACAACTTTCCTCCCACACCATATATTCTTAATACCTTCCACAGAGCATCTCTATCAACTCTATCATATGCCTTCTCCAGATCCATAAATGCTACATACAAATCCATTTGCTTTTCTAAGTATTTCTCACATACATTCTTCAAAGCAAACACCTGATCCACACATCCTCTACCACTTCTGAAACCACACTGCTCTTCCCCAATCTGATGCTCTGTACATGCCTATACCCTCCCATATAATTTACCAGGAATACTCAACAAACTTATACCTCTGTAATTTGAGCACTCACTCTTATCCCCTTTGCCTTTGTACATTGGCACTATGCACGCATTCCGCCAATCCTCAGGCACCTCACCATGAGTCATACATACATTAAATAACCTTACCAACCAGTCAACAATACAGTCACCCCCTTTTTTAATAAATTCCACTGCAATACCATCCAAACCTGCTGCCTTGCCGGCTTTCATCTTCCGTAAAGCTTTCACTACCTCTTCTCTGTTTACCAAATCATTTTCCCTAACCCTCTCACTTTGCACACCACCTCGACCAAAACACCCTATATCTGCCACTCTATCATCAAACACATTCAACAAACCTTCAAAATACTCACTCCATCTCCTTCTCACATCACCACTACTTGTTATCACCTCCCCATCTGCGCCCTTCACTGAAGTTCCCATTTGCTCCCTTGTCTTACGCACTTTATTTATATATATATATATATATATATATATATATATATATATATATATATATATATATATATATATATATATATATATTTCTTTTCTTTCAAACTATTCGCCATTTCCCGCATCAGCGAGGTAGCGTTAAGAACAGAGGACTGGGCCTTTGAGGGAATACCCTCACCTGGCCCAATTCTCTGTTCCTTCTTTTGGAAAATTGAAAAAAACGAGAGGGGAGGATTTCCAGCCCCCCGCTCCCTCCCCTTTTAGTCGCCTTCTACGACACGCAGGGAATACGTGGGAAGTATTCTTTCTCCCCTATCCCCAGGGAAAAATATATATATGTATATATATATATTATATATATATATTAATATTTATATTTATTTATTTTGCTTTGTCGCTGTCTCCTGCGTTAGCGAGGTAGCGCAAGGAAACACGAAAGAATGGCCCAACCTGCCCACATACACATGTATATACATACACGTCCACACACGCAAATATACACACCTATACATCTCAATGTACACATATATATACACACACAGACATATACATATATACACATGTACATAATTCATACTGTCTGCCTTTATTTGTTCCCATCGCCACCTCGCCACACATGGAATAACAACCCCCTCCCCCCTCATGTGTGCATGGTAGTGCTAGGAAAAGACAACAAAGGCCCCATTCGTTCACACTCAGTCTCTAGCTGTCATGTAATAATGCCCGAAACCACACCTCCCTTTCCACATCCAGGCCCCACACAACTTTCCATGGTTTACCCAGACTCTTCACATGCCCTGATTCAATCCATTGACAGCACGTCTACCCCGGTATACCACATTGATCCAATTCACTCTATTCCTTGCCTGCCTTTCACCCTCCTGCATGTTCAGGCCCTGATCACTCAAAATCTTTTTCACTCCATCTTTCCACCTCCAATTTGGTCTCCCACTTCTCGTTCCCTCCACCTCCGACACATATATCCTCTTGGTCAATCTTTCCTCACTCATTCTCTCTATGTGCCCAAACCATTTCAAAACACCCTCTTCTGCTCTCTCAACCACGTTCTTTTTATTTCCACTCATCTCTCTTACCCTTACGTTACTTACTCGATCAAACCACCTCACACCACATATTGTCCTCAAACATCTCATTTCCAGCACATCCACCCTCCTGCACACAACGCTATTCATAGCCCACGCCTCGCAACCATATAACATTGTTGGAACCTCTATTCTTTCAAACATAGCCATTTTTGCTTTCAGAAATAATGTTCTCGACTTCCACACATTCTTCAAGGCTCCCAGGATTTTTGCCCCCACCCCCACCCTATGGTTCACTTCTGCTTCCATGGTTCCATCCGCTGCGAGATCCACTCCCAGATATCTAAAACACTTTACTTCCTCCAGTTTTTCTCCATTCAAACTTACCTCGCAATTGACTTAACCCTCAACCCTACTGTACCTAATAACCTTGCTCTTATTCACATTTACTCTTAACTTTCTTCTTTCACACACTTTACCAAACTCAGTCACCAGCTTCTGCAATTTCTCACATGAATCAGCCACCAGCGCTGTACCATCAGCGAACAACAACTGACACACTTTCTAAGCTCTCATCCACAACAACCTGCATACTTACCCCTCTTTCCAAAACTCTTGCATTCACCTCCCTAACAACCCCATCCATTAACAAATTAAACAACCATGGAGACATCACACAACCCTGCCGCAAACCTTCATTCACTGAGAACCAATCACTTTCCTCTCTTCCTACACGTACACATGCCTTTGGGAAAATTGAAAAAAAAATAATGAGGGGAGGATTTCCAGCCCTCTGCTGCCTCCCCTTTTAGTCGCCCTCTACGACACACAGGGAATACGTGGGAAGTATTCTTTCTCCCCTATCCCCAGGGATATATATATATATATATATATATATATATATATATATATATATATATATATTTTTTTTTTTTTTTTTTATACTTTGTCGCTGTCTCCCGCGTTTGTGAGGTAGCGCAAGGAAACAGACGAAAGAAATGGCCCAACCCCCCCATACACATGTACATACACACGTCCACACACGGAAATATACATACCTACACAGCTTTCCATGGTTTACCCCGGACGCTTCACATGCCTTGATTCAATCCACTGACAGCACGTCAACCCCTGTATACCACATCGCTCCAATTCACTCTATTCCTTGCCCTCCTTTCACCCTCCTGCATGTTCAGGCCCCGATCACACAAAATCCTTTTCACTCCATCTTTCCACCTCCAATTTGGTCTCCCTCTTCTCCTCGTTCCCTCCACCTCCGACACATATATCCTCTTGGTCAATCTTTCCTCACTCATTCTCTCCATGTGCCCAAACCATTTCAAAACACCCTCTTCTGCTCTCTCAACCACGCTCTTCTTATTTCCACACATCTCTCTTACCCTTACGTTACTTACTCGATCAAACCACCTCACACCACACACTGTCCTCAAACATCTCATTTCCAGCACATCCACCCTCCTGCGCACAACTCTATCCACAGCCCACGCCTCGCAACCATACAACATTGTTGGAACCACTTTTCCTTCAAACATAGCCATTTTTGCTTTCCGAGATAATGTTCTCGACTTCCACACATTCTTCAAGGCTCCCAGGATTTTCGCCCCCTCCCCCACCCTATGATCCATATATATATATATATATGATCAAGTAAGTAACGTAAGGGTAAGAGAGATGTGTGGAAATAAAAAGAGCGTGGTTGAGAGAGCAGAAGAGGGTGTTTTGAAATGGTTTGGGCACATGGAGAGAATGAGTGAGGAAAGATTGACCAAGAGGATATATATATATGTCGGAGGTGGAGGGAACGAGGAGAGGTGGGAGACCAAATTGGAGGTGGAAAGATGGAGTGAAAAAGATTTTGTGTTATCGGGGCCTGAACATGCAGGAGGGTGAGAGGGGGGCAAGGAATAGAGTGAATTGGATCGATGTGGTATACCGGGGTTGACGTGCTGTCGGTGGATTGAATCAGGGCATGTGAAGCGTCTGGGGTAAACCATGGAAAGCTGTGTAGGTATGTATATTTGCGTGTATGTACATACATGTGTATGGGGGTGGGTTGGGCCATTTTCTTTCGTCTGTTTCCTTGTGCTACCTCGCAAACGCGGAAGACAGCGACAAAGCAAAAAATATATATATATATATATATATATATATATATATATATATATTTTTTTTTTTTTTTTTATACTTTGTCGCTGTCTCCCGCGTTTGCGAGGTAGCGTGAGGAAACAGACGAAAGAAATGGCCCAACCCCCATACACACGTACATACACACGTCCACACACGCAAATATACATACCTACACAGCTTAATATTCCTGTATTCTTGGGTGATCTAGTTAATCATGCTCTTAAATGAACAAGCTGACAAACATTTCATTGTCATTACATACCAACACTTAACATTGTGTCTTTCCTGTGGAGTTTAATACAGTTGCATTGAAATACAGTAAGATTTTCGTATGGATGGGAGTGGATCCCTCATAATTAGTGATGCTAATAGGCCAGTCTACTAATTTTAACATTTATGTGATATTCGAAGTGCAGACCAATATCAAGAATCTCCATTACCAACTCGCACAATAGCAAATAAATATTTGAATTTTGGATTTGCAGATGTTTGAGTTCAATATATGATGATTGAAAATGAACAAAAGTCAGCATGTGGTATTTGGAAGAGATCAAGATTTTTTAAAGCTAAGATGGAATTAGCAGATACTGTACTCCCATAGAGAACAAAATTCAAGTACCCTGGTGTTGAAATATTAACTGTGGAGGTTATTCAAATGACTTCAAGACTAAGAAAATGCCATTTACATGCACATAAGATATAGATATCCCTATTATTGAAGGTCAAGACATGTTTAGCACTGCTCATGCTGAGATAAAGATTTTAACCACCTCAATACAGGTTGATTGATAATGACAGATATGAAGCCAGTAGAATTTGCCGTGGGCTAAACAAAGATGGACATAATATGAAAATTAGATAAAGAGGTCAGATACCACTAATGACAAGAACAAGCAAAATTGAGATTGTGCAGGCATCTGGAAGGAATGGATGAAGAAAATGTTTAAAAAACATTTCATAGGTTTCCAATGGGAAAAAGCCATGCAGCCATACTTAGAAAGATGTAGAGGGATAATGTTTAGGAAATTGTGTAATTTTGAACTGGAAGATTTGGTAGACTGCAATAGGATGTAGTTTTCGGATAGTGGAATGGTGACAATAATGCTTATCTCGGTGACATGCAGAAAGCTTACTTAGGGACAAGAGTAGGATTTTATTTTCCCCAGCTCTGCACGCACTTTTATTTAGTAAGAGGAGGGAGTAAATTACAGGAGGCCCTCAAATGAACCAATTTTTGAGTAAAATGCATATCTCTGACAGATTATGGAATTAACCTCTTAATTCCCCTGTTAGGTTTCCTTTCCAACCTCATGAGTCTCACATTTTTAAGTATAAAAGAATTTTAGTGTGAGAGTAACAAAGATATACAACAGCAAAAAGAATCACTTCAGAATTATATTTTGTCCATTACTGTTTATCCTATGTTCGTAGAATTTTTTAAGATATCACATGATCATCAAGTGAGCTGCTATTACCCATATTTTAATGCTTATTTTCTACCATGGGAAAATGAATTAGAAGAGCACTGGAGGGAGAGACATGGGGGAAGAATGTGTGGATTGGTGTATGCAAGGGAGTCTGAGGATAGGAGTAAGTGAAGACTTTTGCAGTGGTTATCTGCTTAATGGGAGCTCCTGGAGGGAATGGGCATTAGAGGTGTTGATAGATAGTATATACAACCAAAAGATTACTGCCAATTATGTTTTATCTTGTCATAATCATTGTAAATCATCGATGATTTTTTCTTTCAAGCAAAATTCAGGTTTGTTTGATTATTAGCTGCAGTAGTCAGACAGTGTTATCAAGGTCAGGAAGGTGCTAGCAACACCAGCATCGTCTTGGTCAGATTTCATTGCTTGAAGAATCGTACATAAGATCAGTCTCCTCATGGTCAGAAGACAGGTCATAACTTCATGTATTTCAAGGTCACCTACCTGATTATATGAAATCTAGCCAATAGTCATTTTGCTTCTAAGAAAACCCATGAGAATGTGCTGTCATTTGCATGGTTGGAGGATGACTGCTTATGGGGATAAGTTGTGCTGTGTCATCTCAGCAGTTACCTATGCCTGTTGGCCATCCTTGAAATGAAACAAAACTTGATTCATGTATACACGTGTAGAGGAGTCACTCACCTTGCATAATTTTAGGCTTGGAGGGGCTTAGGGGAATAAGTAAGGGCAAAGGGACCAAGTATTTCATATCGAATATGAAGAAGTGTTGAAAATTTCACAAAGAAAAATTATGTAAACATTTTAATCAGTATATTATAAAAGATTGACATAAATAAGTGTATAGAAAAAAGAATAGATTTATAGCAAATAATATATATATATATATCTTTCTTTCTTTCTTTCAAACTATTTGCCATTTCCCGCATTAGCGAGGTAGCGTTAAGAACAGAGGACTGGGCCTTTGAGGGAATACCCTCACCTGGCCCAATTCTCTGTTCCTTCTTTTTTTTTTTGGGGGGGGGGGGGGGGGGGGGAGGATTTCCAGCCCCCCGCTCCCTCCCCTTTTAGTCGCCTTCTACGACACGCAGGGAATACGTGGGAAGTATTCTTAATCCCCTATCCCCAGGGATAATATATATATATATATATATATATATATATATATATATATATATATATAGATACATATATATCCCTGGGGATAGGGGAGAAAGAATACTTCCCACGTATTCCCTGCGTGTTGTAGAAGGCAACTAAAAGGGGAGGGAGCGGGGGCTGGAAATCCTCCCCTCTCGTTTTTTAATTTTCCAAAAGAAGGAACAGAGAAGGGGGCCAGGTGAGGATATTCCCTCAGAGGCCCAGTCCTCTGTTCATAACGCTACCTTGCTAATGCGGGAAATGGCGAATAGTTGTTGTTCACTGATGATACAGCGCTGGTGGCTGATTCATGTGAGAAACTGCAGAAGCTGGTGACTGAGTTTGGTAAAGTGTGTGAAAGAAGAAAGTTAAGAGTAAATGTGAATAAGAGCAAGGTTATTAGGTACAGTAGGGTTGTGGGTCAAGTCAATTGGGAGGTGAGTTTGAATGGAGAAAAACTGGAGGAAGTGAAGTGTTTTAGATATCTGGGAGTGGATCTGGCAGCGGATGGAAACATGGAAGCGGAAGTGGATCATAGGGTGGGGGAGGGGGCGAAAATTCTGGGAGCCTTGAAGAATGTGTGGAAGTCGAGAACATTATCTCGGAAAGCAAAAATGGGTATGTTTGAAGGAATAGTGGTTCCAACAATGTTGTATGGTTGCGAGGCGTGGACTATGGATAGAGTTGTGCGCAGGAGGATGGATGTGCTGGAAATGAGATGTTTGAGGACAATGTGTGGTGTGAGGTGGTTTGATCGAGTAAGTAACGTAAGGGTAAGAGAGATGTGTGGAAATAAAAAGAGCGTGGTTGAGGGAGCAGAAGAGGGTGTTTTGAAATGGTTTGGGCACATGGAGAGAATGAGTGAGGAAAGATTGACCAAGAGGATATATGTGTCGGAGTGAGGTAGCACAAGGAAACAGACGGAAGAATGGCCCAACCCACCCACATACACGTCCACACACACATAAACACACCTATTCGTCTCAACGCATACATATATACACTCACACAGACATATACATATATACACATGTACATAATTCATACTGTCTGCCCTTATTCATTCCCATCGCCACCCTGCCACACATGAAATTACACACACACACACACACACACACACACACACACACACACACACACACCCCGCGCACATGTGCGCAAGGTAGTGCTAGGAAAAGACAAGAAAGGCCACATTCATTCACACTCAGTCTCTAGCTGTCATGTATAATGCACAGCAACCAATGTCAGAAACATGTTTTCTGGATAGATTCTGCTTTTGATTCATATAGATAACTAATCTTTTTTATTGCTTGTCAGTTTAAGGAACAAATTAAGACTATCATTGCATGAACCTAGTGAGTAAGAGGTCCCTAAGACAAGCAGTGAGGGTGGAAAGATTAGATGCTTCTAATCAAATGTTGAGTGTTGCTAAGTTCAGGAGATTAGAATTATTACAATTATTTATGTGAAACATTTATCTGGAAGATATAGTGAATGACTTTTAAATGAGTAGAGAAGTTTTAAGAAATTCTTTTAAGGAAAGGAATTGTAAATAAAAAAAAAAACTTTAGTAAAAAGAATAGCTTGTAGATCCACCAATTAATGTACCACAGCTTACCCTTGACCCCAAGATAACCACTTATTTTTCTAGAATTAGAAAAGAAACTATGACCTTTAGTAATCATGAACCAAACCATTGGGGGTTCCAAAGGCAAGGTTAGGAATTGAACCAGACAGTTGGACCAGGCTATTGTATCATCAAAGGGACAAATTAGGCTTCAAAAGATTTTGAATATTTTAAATTGGAAATTGATCAAGACAAGGAAAATATCATGATAAGATTCACAAAGAGGAGGCAGGGGAAAGTTGATGAATCATTTTAAACCATAAGTGATTGTAAATTATGAGATTATTAAGATTCAGGAGAGCTTAACACAGTTGGAGAAGGATATTAAAGAAACTGAAGAATTAAAGATCCTCTAAGATTTGGTCAGGTAGGACAGGAATCAGGATTTGAATGATGTAGTCAGAAGGCACAATCAAATCATTGTGGATTGTGGAGGATTATATCCAGAGGGAAGGTTTTATAAATTTTACAGCAAGAAGAGTAATTTCTGGTTGCAAAGAATTTCAGTTATTGGCTGGGAGGGGGAGCATGAACAATATCTGGGACTGTTCAACAAATCAGAGGAAATGTAGAAGAGAGACCTGGGTACATACATTCAGAAGGACGAAAGGAATTGAGTGGACATTGAAACGGAGGAACACAAAGAATTGAATGAAGCTGTAGAAAATATGAAATACACTGTTAGGGAAGTCAATGGTCCAACATAAACATAGATGTAGAGACATAGTGGCTAATGAATCAGTACTGTTGAAACTAGTAGACAAGTGGATGACACCGAAATTAGAAAGATTAGTGAAACGAGTTTGAGAGTCATCACTGATGATTTTTAGACTAAGAAGACCATATCCCAGATGAAGACAAGGAAGAAATGCTGAGTAAAGAAATTAGAAAATTGGTTATAGTCAAGACATATTGGGTCAATCAGGAATGGTTATATTCATTTTGATGCCATGTACCCTTGAGGTGCTTGGGCATAAAGGAGGAAGTTTGTAGAACCTTTGTCACAAGTGGTAGACCCTGAGAAGAAAGAGAAATGAAGAGTTGACAGAAGTCAAATAAAGGGAGACAAAATTATGCAAGTGAGAAGACCATCCCAGTCAGTACCAGAAGTAGGTCAGGAATGTCAAGTGATGAAAATGTCTTGAAAACTATATTGCAAATGGATTTTTAGTAAATGATAAAAACAGTAATTCAAAGATCATATGGAAGAGAAACCTAATGATAATAGAGTTGTGTAGACAGGTTTTTGAGATGAGATCTCGCCTCCTCTATCCAGAGGGATGCATGATAACATGGTGGGAAAGAAGAAATTAAGATATCCTTAAGCTTCAAGAAATTGTGGACGATGACCTGTTATAATGCACTTGATGGGAAGAGTTACTTTTGGAAAGGAATGCCAAGTGGTGGTGGTTTAATTTTCCTTAGAATTTTAGTGAATTGTAAGAAACGTTTAATGATAAAGAAGAAACAGGATGGCATATGAACCAGAACACATTTCTAAGAGATGGAAACATGCTAATAATGGGGGATTTTGATTGTATAGATTTGGAAGTATGGATTTTTATAAAGTTATGAGGAAGTGAACTCTTATACTGAACACAAAGTTTTACTATAAGCAAGTCATTGAATACACTAGGGTCAAAGGGATTGATCAGCCATTATTGCTAGAACTGTTTTGACATTAGCACAGATATTAAGAATGTCATTCATTAGGGAAAAATGATTATGTAATGGTCATGTGGTAAATGAGGATATACAGAGAAATAGTCATGCAAACTACCACAGAACTCAGCTTGTGTATATTTATTCATATATATGAAATGGAAAGTGGATTTCATCAGCCAGGAACCAGGGCAGTATGGTGGAAGTTTCTGTGAATTCTATAATGAGAGTTGTAATGTGGGTACTCCTAGCTTTGAATAGAGAGAGGTTAAGAAAGAGAGGAATGGTTCAGTGAATGGTGTTGAAAAGCAAAGAAGCTTGGTGATGTGCTATGGTGAAAATGTAAATGGCATTGCATCTGGCCTGCATATATGTATATAAAGAGAGCAAGGAACTAATACAGCAAGATGAATATTGAAGAACAGATTTTGAAAAAAAAATTATGGACAAGGCATAGTTTAATCAAAAACATCTTCCTAAATTCATTTGGAGTAAATTGTCAGTTAACAGCTAATGATGCAAAGGAAGAGTTGTAGTTAATGATACAAGACATTGTGATTAGTTTTAAAGTATTTTCAGAGTGGAAGACAGTATAGCCCCAGCACTAATGAGACGTAGTGGGGAGCCCTGCAGGAGCATTGAAATATCTAGAAAAGACAATACTAGAGGGTTCTGACTTGTAGAATGCTCATGCACTGTTACTGGAGAAAACAGTACCAAGTAGTGCAAGAGGGCAAAGATCACAACCATTTAGATAAAGGAGACATATCTCCTTGAAAAGTGTAGTCAGTAAGGTGCTGGAAAAGATAAATGAAAACATATTAACAACTTTCTGCCAAGGCAAAACTATGAAGTGAGAGACAATTGTTTGAGGGAAAAAAAGGTCACAAAACAAACCCAGATTTCAAGAAGAGAGTGAGCTGTCTTGTAGACAAAAGGGAATGCTGCATGGATTGTCTATCTGAACTGCCTGAAAGCATTTAATGCTGTGCCATGTATGCTAGTTAAGAATCTGGATCTTAAGACAGGGATCATGTGAGATGTTTCTGATGGATTTAGATAATCTTGTAATTTTGATGGAAGGAAACAGAGAATACTTTTAAAGGAACGTTTCGTGAAATGGTTTGTCACCATTGGCTTACGGCAGGTTTTCGTTCTCGAACCATTGCTCTTCTTGATAGATTAAAATGACTTATCAGAAGGCTTGGCCTCTTACCTGAACATGGTAACAAATGTCATGGTCATAAGGGAATATGATGGTAGAGAATTGCATCAACTTGGGACCTAGATAAACTCTGAAGATGGTCTGATATGTGTTTGATAAAGTTTAGACTGAAAAGAAGTAGAATATAAAGATTGTGACACAGTACTAGAATGAATACTTTGTAATACAAAATAAGCTGCACATCTGTGAGAGACCCAGATAAGGAGAGTGTAGGAGACAAACTGTCTGTCTACTGGCAAATAATAGTAATGCGTTCTAGTACTTTTGTCAGAAGAAAGTATTGCCACTAGTGGGTTCAGTAGAATTATAAAGATAGGTTACCCCAGTTGATTTGGTATAGCTGGTACTTTTGATTATTCTTTGTCATTAACAATGTGAAATCCATACCCCATCCCATATTCTTTGATTTAAGTCCTTAGAATTGTACTGAAATTTTTTTTTTAATGAAATGGGACAAAGGAGTGTAATTCATTACTATGGGTGATAGTCTTTTTCAAAACTATTGTAGAATGCATAAAGAAGTTGCCATTTACCAGATATTTTGTGGTTATGACAGAAAATGACAGTGTTGGCTAACATTGTTAGAAAATCAAATAGTTTTGCGGAGGAAAGCGCTTGAATAGCACCTGGCAAATGCTTGGGTGTAATTACCCATTTGCACTACATTGAGAGTTTTACACTTACAGAGCCCCATTTCTTGAACACACCCAGCTATCATACAACTTCTTAACTATGTATACTCTCTGCATTAACCATGTTATCATTGTCAGTTTTATTCATCCACAACTCTTATAGTATGAAAGAATTTCTTTACATCCCTATTTTTAAGTTTCATATATTTAATTTCATGTTATTTCCTGTGGTTGCTCTATCCCCATATATCTTAGAGAACTGTCCATTTCATCAGTCTCTTAAAAAGGTTGTGATAAGGTCACTCCTGAGTCTTTCCTCATCCAAGGTGGGTACATTTAAAGCCTCCTTCCTTTCTCTTTAGCTAAACTCTTAATTCTGGTGACATACATAGGAGTTTAAAGATGGTACATGTAAACAAGGTTGAGGTGGGGACAGCACAAGTTAAAACTCTATTCACATAACACACAAATAGTAATCACGCTAATTGTCAGGACATCCATATTTTGCCTGTGAGGGAATGACCAAAGTAATTGATGCAAATTTTTTTTATTATTACAGTACTTTGGAGCATGAGTGACCCTAAATGCTCAGATCTGAATCTAGATTTAAGTGTGAATCAAAGTTGTAAATGGTTGCTAACTAGTTACTGTTCCATTCTTTAATGAACCTGTATAAAGATTGGAATGCAGAAATAATGAGACTATGTGAATTGTAACAATTGCTATAAATTAGTTGAAGTATAACTACATTGTCCTGGATTTTCTAAATATTCTTCCGTTCTTGAATAACTAATTTCAGCCATACATTCTTTATTACATAAATATTACTTGAAGAATGTGTGGAAGTCGAGAACATTATCTCGGAAAGCAAAAATGGGTATGTTTGAAGGAATAGTGGATCCAACAATGTTGTATGGTTGCGAGGCGTGGGCTATGGATAGAGTTGTGCGCAGGAGGATGGATGTGCTGGAAATGAGATGTTTGAGGACAATGTGGTGTGAGGTGGTTTGATCGAGTGAGTAACGTAAGGGTAAGAGAGATGTGTGGAAATAAAAAGAGCGTGGTTGAGAGAGCAGAAGAGGGTGTTTTGAAGTGGTTTGGGCACATGGAGAGGATGAGTGAGGAAAGATTGACCAAGAGGATATATGTGTCGGAGGTGGAGGGAACGAGGAGAAGAGGGAGACCAAATTGGAGGTGGAAAGATGGAGTGAAAAAGATTTTGTGTGATCGGGGCCTGAACATGCAGGAGGGTGAAAGGAGGGCAAGGAATAGAGTGAATTGGAGCGATGTGGTATACCGGGGTTGACGTGCTGTCAGTGGATTGAAGCAAGGCATGTGAAGCGTCTGGGGTAAACCATGGAAAGCTGTGTAGGTATGTATATTTGCGTGTGTGGACGTATGTATATACATGTGTATGGGGGGGGGTTGGGCCATTTCTTTCGTCTGTTTCCTTGCGCTACCTCGCAAACGCGGGAGACAGCGACAAAGTATAATAAAAAAAAAAAAAATTAAATATTCAGGTCTATATTACAAACACATGAAAGCTTTTAGTTTAATTTAAAAGACAGCAGAGGACATAGACGTCAGAAGTACCAGTTTGTGATAATTCCTTTTGGGGAAGTTCCTTCACCCTTTTAATGGTACTAGATAGTTTCATACTTTCATAATTCCATTGCCAACTAAGGAGAGCAGGTATACCAATGATTGATGACTCCCAAGATAGTATATTAGTACTTTTCATCCAATGTTTCACAGTGTAAAGCACAGCATGCGTAACCATTCTTTATTTGCTGACTGTGAACAGGTAAGGTAATATTCAGTAAGCAGTTCACATTCAACATGAGGCCAAAACTAAAATGTGCTTCTGAAGTTTGGTTAACGTGCTTAAGAGTCAAACACTGGGTAACACCAATATTTCACTGTTAAGACGAGAAATTATGGTATTCAGATTATCTGCTCATTAAATAATGAAAAAAATACATTCTGTAAAAGTGAATGATATGTACAATAGGTGAGCTAACATACCTTGTATGCGTCTTCCATTGGATGTACTGCAGGGGTTGTAGAAGAAAGGTGGTTATGGGTGGAGATAAGCGAGGGAGAAGAGCCTTATGACACATTTAGTGATAATATATTACTACTCATGAAAGAAATAGTTGCAAAAGTAAAGGATATATACAAAAAAAAGAGCTTATGTGTCTTACACAACCATATTATAGGGTTTAGATAACACACAGATCCCCAAGTGGTGGGATGGTAGAGAAAGGAGGTACAATAAGCAAATGAGTATCATGATGCTTTTTTGCTAAATAATACTTCACTATTGTTCCTATTTACACATTTACTTACCTCAGAATTACTTGCAAAGAGTGGTGTTTTCTGAAGCAAACAAGGAGAAACTTAGCAGCCATACAAATGTCAAAATATTGGCAGGAGGTTCAGAATAACCTCTCAAACATTAGTGTTTATTATGTGAATTGTCAGTTGGTGAATCTTGGTGTGGAAATTTTAAAGAAGCACAAAGAATTAACAAAAAGTACAGAGAAGGGCAACAAAGTTTATATTGCAATACAGAGAGCTTATTTTCAGAGAAAGGTTAGAGGTCTTTGATTTGATTTAATCTTTTCCCACCATGAAAGAAAGAAGGGATGAGGGGTGACTTTATTTACTATAAAGTGTTCAAAAAGATGCAGGGATAATGCACCAGATACCAGAACATGAAACTGACCATGAGACTTGTTAGAAAAGATGTAAAGAAGCATTATCATAGTATGATGAGCAAATGAACTAAGTGAATTATGAGATTGTCACCTTGGTCATCATACAAGTTAAAATGAATGATAGTATTAAGAGTTCCTTAGATGGGGTCCTGGAAGTGTAGGACTTTCTCCCTGTACAATACAGATTGGTTAACACACACACATGGTTTTTGCCATCCAACTGGTTGAAAAATTGAAAGGCTGTCATGTGGTCACCCCTTACTCTTCTCCCTTCCATGGTGGGTAAAATCAGAAGCCATAACATAAAATTTAGCAAGTATTTAGAATTACAAAATAATGTAAAGAAGTACTTTTATAGTGTAAGTTGTGTATGAGTGAATTAATCAAGTGATGAAATTGTAAGAATGGCTGGAGTACAAAACTTGGAAGTTTTATTATTGTAGAGAAAGTCCAAGAAATGGGCCCCACAAATGTAGAACTCTCACCTTGTACAAGACAAATGGACAATTAGATGATTCTATGATAGCATGGAAATAAGAATATCATATGACCCACTTGAATATAGTGATCATTTAAGGCTTCATTTAGATTATTGGAAATGAGATTGTGAAAAGAGCAAAGTTAACCTCTCAAATAGGACACGTAATCATGTAAACTAAGCAGAACACAACAATTCGTAAGGTTACTTAAATGGGGAGATGAAGCTAAGTATGTTGTCACTAGGGCATTGTGTAAAGGGAATGCATAGTTTAGGAAAAGCTGTCAAAAAGTGAGGGAGCCTTGTAATGTGTTGAAGACTTAGGCATTACATCAACCAGCCAGCCAGCATTTATAATGTATAAGAGAGCAAGAAATAAGCATATTTAGGATAAGAAAAGAGGAACAAGGAAACTTTGAAAAGAATATAGTGGACAAGGCAGGGAATAATTTTAAAATGTTTCCATGACTTCACCAGGAGTAATTTTTTCAGTTAAGAGCATCTGATCAAGGTGGGGAATTGAGAGGGAAGAGTTGTGGAGGATGATGTAAAGATATGTAAGGAACTGAATGTTTAGTTCTAAAGTTTTTCCAGTATGGAAAACTTCAGTGTATTAGAATGAGAAGGTGTTAGAAAGTACTGTGTTATGTACAAAGGTTATGAGTACTATAATAGAATGACCTTCATGGTCCAGATACAATTTCTACCATATTGCTGAAGATGTGTGCTGTTACAGTTGACAGACTACTTTAAATGTTCAAGACATAACTAGAAATGGAATAAGAGCAAAAAAAGTCATACCTATTTATAAGAAAGGTAACCATGTGAAATTACTAAACTACAGACCGATCTCCTTATGACATCTTTCAGAGGAGAAAGCACTTGCGACCACATGATTACAAGGAAATGAGGTTATGAGTAACAAAGTAAACATCTTTGATTTCTCTGAGAAACTTAGCTAAAGTATAAAAGAAGCCATGAAGGATTGTCTGTACCAGAAAGCATTTGACACTACAGCACAGGAGGCTGGTAAAGAAGCTGTATCTTGGGTCAGGAGTAAGAGGAAGTGTACTCAATGGACAGTTTATCTTGGTAGAAAGGAATGCAGGAAAAATGGATTAAGGTTACCATTAGCATGCTGCAAATTTTGTCTTCTTATCTCTGTGAAGGATAAGTCAAAAGGATTTCATTCCTGTATGAATATATTTGCAGTTGGTGCTTCTTATCTGTGTGAAGGATAAGTCAAAAGGATTTTATTCCTGTATGAATATATTTGCAGTTGGTGCCAAGGTTATGAGGGAAGTGAAAAGTAATGATGATTGGATTGACATAATCGGGTCACCAAGGCCAACTCCAGTGTTTGTTAGATACATGGCTGGTAAAATTCTGACCAAAGAAATCTAAAATAATGAGTATGGTAGAGTATAGGAAGATCTCTGTATTATCTTACAGCAATCTGTCTGTAAGGAGAACTGAACTGTGGAATTATTCCCAATGTGTCACTCCAGTCCCACATTAGGAGAATAGTAGAGACAAACTGTCTGCTGTTGAATATTAGCAATCAAGTACAGGGATAAGATAATTCTGGATTCTGGCAAGATCTTCACGTCCTACATTTGGCTAGAACTAGAACATGCTTCTCACATTTTGGTCATGATACATTAAGGTCCACAGAAGACTAATAGAGGAAGGCAACAAAGATGGTACCAGAATTAAGAAAGTTAAGTTATAGGGAAAGGATAGAGGCCCACCATAATGCAGGTTGAGCTTATCACCATCATGAAGTTTATGAACTTACTTAATAACTATAACAGTGGTCAACAGTTCAGTGAAAGATGCAGGGATAGAACAAGAGATCATAACATGAAATTTAGCAAGAAACTTAGATGTTATAATACTTTTATAGAATAGTGGATGACTATGATAAACTGAGTTATGAAACAGTGTGTTTGAACAACGTACAGGAGTGTAAAAAGTTGTATGAAATAGAAAAGTTCTAGAATGAACCCTTGTAAGTGCAGATCTCCATCCCAGTTCAAAGCAAATAGGTAGTTACACACACACACACACACACACCTGTTACCAGATTTCCACTGTAGGAGAATAGTTGAGGAAACTAGTTGTCTCCTAACAATGATTAGAATTGCATTCAAGTTCATGAATAAGAAAATATTAAGCAAACTGTTCATATTATACTTAATATCATTATTCTTGTCAGGTTTGGTCACTGCACTTAAGCACAAAGAGCTAATAGAGAAGGTCCAGAGGAGAGCAACAACATATTAGGATTAAGAGAGCTGTGTTATAGGGAAGGGCTAAAGGCTTTAGATCTACACACCTTGAAAGATAGAAAGGTGAGGAATGATCTGATCACAATTACCTTTTGAATATTTAAAGCTCTGGTAGCGTAGACAGTGAACAGGACTTCGAGAGATGTAGAGATAGATGACATTACATGCAAAGAATCATGAAACTTAAGAAAGATGTGAAAAAGTACATTTATAGAATAAGAATGGGGGATAAATGGAATGAAATGACTGACACAGTTGATGCATACACCATACAGAATTTAAGAAGTAAAATGGAGAATTTGTAAGTGAAGGGGCACCACAAGTGTAAAACTCCCTTCCTATTTAGTACAGTTAGGTAATTTATTACTCTTGCACACACACACTCACCCCAAGTGAGGCTAGAGGACATAACACCAAAGCCAGTACTGCAGAGAGATTGGGAATACTATGGTCATGTCATACTAAAAGTAATACATACAAACTCAGATTGTATTTGGAGTAAATGGCAAAAAATTGGAATTTAAGAATTGTGTTAGGGGAAGCACACCAGATGTGATATAAAGCTGATCTTTCCTGTTCTGTTCAATGGGTGCATGATATTAAGGAGGGTAAGGGAAGGCAAAGGATGATGAAGGATGGCCCCCGAAAAGAGGTGCTGATAATTTTCAGTAGTCGAAGACAGCCCATTGAGCTTGTGTATTATTGGAAGAGTAAATGTAGTAAAGAATTGTAGTGTTGATATATAAATATCTTAAAAGATGGCAGTGATACAGACCAAAAGTATAGTAATCATACAATGAAGCAACAGTCAAAATGGTACATGCAGTTCTCAGGGAATGTAAAGTACTAATGATGGGGATTTTTGTTGTAAAGAGATGGATTTGAGAAATTCTAATTTGCATGATGACAAGATGCAAGATTTTAGAGTGTGTCTAGGAAAATATCCTATACTCACATGTCATTGTGCATATTAAGATGAAAGGTACTGATACACCATCATTACTAGATCTTCCATCTTCATATATAGTATCATGAATATAGAGATTATCATATGTGATACACCATTTGGAAAAAGTTATTGTACTGCATAACTTTAATTTTGTATTAAATGAGAATGTAAAAAGAGTAGAGATGAGACAACTTAGAAATGTGTTATAGTTGTGGAACCTAAGAAAACTCAATCATTTAAAAGTTTCTGTTATAACATGAATTGGGAAATGGAATACAGTAGCCAGGTCATGTGAAATATTCATTGAAGGAATATGAACATGAATACCTCAAGCCTCAAATACTTAGGGAAGATGGAGAAAGGGAGGAATGGTTTGATAAAAGTTGTCTAAGAGCCAAGGAGGAGATTCGAGACATTCTTTAGCAAGATAAAGACATCACTAAATGGCAGCAAGGAATAGGTATATAAATGTTAAAGAGCAAAGGAGAAGCTTCAAAACATTCTTTAGCAAGGTACAGACAACACTTCAGTCAGTCAGCATTTGTAAGGTATGAGAGAGCATTGAATAGATATAGCAGAATAAGAAAGGGAGTAAAAAACTTTAAAAAGAATACTGTGAAAGAGTCGGGAGAAAATTCATAACTTTGCCATAGATTCATCAGGAGTAATTTGTCAGTTAGAGAGCAACAAATCAGGGAATCAGAAGAGTTGCAGAGAATGATTAAGAATATAGATGAAAATAAGAAATGAATAGCAATATATTCAATTTAGGCAGCCATTTATTTGAAAAAGCACATTGAGGTATTACAGAAATTGCGAGGTTATGATAGTACCTTGTTAACTAGTTATAAAAGAGGTTAAGATCAAGGTGAGTCTTGACATTAGAGGAAATGAATGGTATCTTTATACTGTTTTCACAGAAGGTACCATCACCAATGAGATGGAATCTTGAGTTTTTAAAAGCATTGATATATCTAGAGAAGACATGAACTTGATACTAAGTGGTCTTGATTTGCATTGTGAATTTCCTCTATGTATGCTGAAGGTGTATGCAGATATACTTGACAGACCTGAAATACTATTCAGGATGTTGCTGGAGAAAGAAAGAAAGTTTCAAGGAAGTGGTAAAAGGACAAACATCATTCCAGTCTGTAAGAATGGTGATGAGGAAGAGTTGCTGAGTTATAGATCAGTCATCCTTGCAAGTTTGTTGTATAAGGCACTGAAATGGATGATCAGAAAGCAATGAATAACTTCAAACAAAGGGAGATTACCCAGGTGAGAGATAACACAGTGTTAGGGCGAAGATTTCTACCGGAGAAAAAAATTGAGGGCTAGATGGATTGTATCTGGGCTGCCAGAAAGCATTTAACACTTGCTGCATGGATGGGTGTTTAAGAAGCCTCATCACTAGGCAAGAATAAAGGGGAGACTCTTTTGATAGTCATATTATCTATAAGAGAGTAAAGGATGCACATAAGTGGAGTCTTATCAAATTGCCTATAGGTTCTCAATGCTTCCACAGGTTTCAGTTCTGGGACATAGGTCAAGAGGGAAGTGAATAGTGAGGATGATTGCATAAATTTACAAGGGGACTAAACTGACCAAAGTTAGCATGATACATGGTTGATGAAATTCAGTCTGTGATTAAATGTAATGCGGATAGGTCACAGTTCTAAAAGGTCTTGGTATGAATATTATCTGGCAGTTACCTCTGAGAGAGAGACATGGGACTGGACATAATCCTTAACATGTCTCTAAAGTCACACATGGAGACATTGTCTGCTGACAATGACCAGAAAAGCATTTAAGATTTGGAAATATACAGATATCTGTTCATAACCCACATTATGGCATAATTGGAATATACTTTTCATGTTTGGTCACTTCTTAAACACAAAAAACTAATAGAGGTCAAGATGTGGACAGCAAAGACTGGAATTGAAAGAGCTGAGTTACAAGGAAAGGCAAGAGGCCTTAAATTTGCCCTCTGTTTAAAAGTGAAGGGTGAGAGGTGATAAAGCGGAGGCTTTAAGTTTTTATATCAGCTTGATGTAGATGATGCACAGTTCGTTGAAAAGAATCATTGATAGAACAACCAGAGACCTTAACATGAAGTTAAAGAAGACACTTGTTAGAGGGTATGTAGAGATGTACTTCTACAATGTAAGAGTGGTAGATGAATGGGGAAATTGGATTTGCAGATGGTATACAGAAGTTCAACAAGAGGAGGATAGTAGAGAATGTTCTGGATGTGAGACTTTACAAGTATAAAACTCCCTCCCTTTTCAGTACAAATAGTTAAACTACACAAGCAGACTCTTTCCCATAGGTGTACTGTGGATAAAGTTGTTGAATGTGTAGGAATTGGTTGAAATATAATCGGACATAAAATAATTTTGATCTAGAAATATTGTTTAGTAAGGCATTAGAGGAAAGGGTAGTTCTAACATTGTGGATAGGGGCATAAGTTATTATTTATAGGTGTTACATAAACCCAGGACCCATTTTTCAGTGAATTATGGGTTCCCACACCTTCAAGCCTGCACTATACTTGGTTGCAGGGACAGAATGAACTCCTTTGAAGTGAGAAGTTCTTTGACAAGATTTGATTTTGTGTGGTGACCAAAGGTGACATTTCACTGATGATGTATCTTCATACATGCCGAGTCCATTTATACCACGGGCATATGTTAAGATTTGCTGTGGCATCTGTTTGTTCTGTATGTGCATCTTTTGAAGGACTGTTTACTGTCAACATTCAATTGGTCTTTAAAGTTGCTCCTATAACCTGTCATTATAAATCGGCTTTCTTAATTTTGGTTCCATCTTACGTGCCCTCTCCTGGACCTTCTCTATTGAAGCCTGTATTGCAGGTCTCTTTAGTTGGGGATGTCCCTCTCTTCCATGTTTAAAGCATCTATAAGATATCATATTCAGAACTGAGGTTTTGTACAAGGGAAGTCAGTGCAAAAGTAGCACTGTGTATGGCATAGAGCAACAGAGTATGCAGAAGGAGAGGACTCAAAAGTAGTAGTGTAGAGAATGCGAAAATTGAGAAATTCCATCATTTTGTTGAAAATCTGGTCTGTCATTGGTTTTTTGAAGATGTATAGAGTTTGATCTTTTCCAGGGTTTTGTTATATGGTTGTAAATTATTTTTTTCTGAACTAGGAGCATTCTTGAGATGCCAAGATGCTTGGTGGCAAATACATTCGAGTATTTTTGTTGAATGTACTATTGTTTGTTCCATTTTGTTTTTCACATACAACTTTTGTTCCCTTGGATACTTCTTTAGAGGGCATTGGTGATGGCTCCTTCATACTACTTTTATAATGTGTTTGTTGCTTCCAAGATATGTGAATTCTATAAATTACATGGCAAGTCTTGTGAAGGGATTGCTAGTTCAGTATTCTGTGAAAAAATTTAGTTTTCATGTCCTTGTTGTAGATAGCTAGGTTGAGTTAGTCTTTAGTTTGCTGCTGTTCATTAATGGTGATGCTATAGAGTATCCTTTTACTTGTTTTGTGACCTGAGGACATCTGAATACAACAAAAAATCTTGTGTGTATAGGTCTATGTGTATGTAGAAAACCAAAGCCTACCATCTACAGCCAAGGTCACCTGAATACTTGGTTTCTTTGGACTCTCTCATTTACCAGTTCAACCCACACACAGCATGTCCTCTCTGCTCCACACATACAACACCCATCATTGAACCATTTCATTCTCTTCGATGCATACCTCATTCTCAGGTATTTTCCCCATGTCTCTTTTTCTGGACTCTACTTGCAAGTTAGAAGTCTCCTTCATTGAAGCTTATCATTATCCAAAGGAGTCCATCATTTCTCTACTCCTGTATGGAGTGAGGCCCCAAAGCAGCAGGAGCTTCATAAAAGGGATCCTTAGGTTGTGTTTGGCTTTAGTATTACACTTAACACCTGAAGTAGGTGTTTAAGATTTTTCAGATGGTGGATTTAGCTTGATGTTGATTGCCTTAATGACCCTGGTGACTTAAATACCTAACCCAAAACCAACCAACCAGCAGATCTACAGCTCTGGAGGAAAATTCTTGTATTGAATTTTGATAGTCAAAGAAAAATGGTGTGAGCTTGTGCTTTAAACTTCTTTTGGTTGGACAGACAACCAAACATTCTCTTAGTCCACATGTTTCCAAGAGACTGCTCTCAAAGATATGTTGATCAGTGACTGCTATCTTATGGTATTGCTTCTTTAGGTGATAATGTTTATTCGGTAAAACTGCATTCAACTTTTTTTCATCGAAAGTCATTTCTGGATGATCTCACTCTAGCTGTCAACCCACTTCTTGATTGAATTATACATATATATATATATATATATATATATATATATATATATATATATATATATATATATATATTTATATATCCTTAGGGATAGGGGAGAGAGAATACTTCCCACACATTCCTCGCATGTCATAGAAGGCGACTAAAGGGGACGGGAGTGGGGGCTAGAAACCCTCCCCTCCTTGTATTTTAACTTTCTAAAAAGGGAAACAGAAGCGGGGGGAGGGGAGATGCTATTTCATGTGTGGCAGGGTCAAGACAGTAATGAATAAAGGCAGCAAGTATGAATATGTACATGTGTATATATGAATATGTCTGTGTATGTATTATGTATGTATGTCTGTGTATGTATTATGTATGTATACATTGAAATGTATAGGTATGTATATGTGCGTGTGTGGGCATGTATGTGTATACATGTGTACGTGGGTGGGTTGGGTCCTTCTTTCGTGTTTCCTTGCGCTGCCTTGCTGATGCGGGAGACAGCAACAAAGTATAACGAATATCAATATTTTTTTTTCTTTTTTATTTGCTTTGTCGCTGTCTCCCGCGTTTGCGAGGTAGCGCAAGGAAACAGACGAAAGAAATGGCCCAAACCCACCCCCATACACAATGTATACACACACACACACGTCCACACACGCAAATATACATACCTATACATCTCAATGTACACATATATATACATACACAGACACATACATATATACCCATGCACACAATTCACACTGTCTGCCCCCATTCACTCCCATCGCCACCTCGCCACACATGGAATACCATCCCCCTCCCCCCTCATGTGTGCGAGGTAGCACTAGGAAAAGACAACAAAGGCCCCATTCGTTCACACTCAGTCTCTAGCTGCCACGCAATAATGCCTGAAACCACAGCTCCCTTTCCACATCCAGGCCCCACACAACTTTCCATGGTTTACCCCAGACACTTCACATGCCCTGATTCAATCCACTGACAACACGTCAACCCC
Organism: Panulirus ornatus; assembly: GCF_036320965.1. Lineage (NCBI taxonomy): Eukaryota > Metazoa > Arthropoda > Malacostraca > Decapoda > Palinuridae > Panulirus > Panulirus ornatus. Next base: position 17,651,206 of record NC_092233.1, on the reverse strand, counting down.
GGTATACCACATCGATCCAATTCACTCTATTCCTTGCCCTCCTTTCACCCTCCTGCATGTTCAGGCCCCAAAATCTTTTTCACTCCATCTTTCCACCTCCAATTTGGTCTCCCACTTCTCCTCGTTCCCTCCACCTCCGACACATATATCCTCTTGGTCAATCTTTCCTCACTCATTCTCTCCATGTGCCCAAACCATTTCAAAACACCCTCTTCTGCTCTCTCAACCACGCTCTTTTTATTTCCACACATCTCTCTTACCCTTACATTACTTACTCGATCAAACCACCTCACACCACATATTGTCCTCATACATCTCATTTCCAGTACAGCCACCCTCCTGCGCACAACTCTATCCATAGCCCATGCCTCGCAACCATACAACATTGTTGGAACCACTATTCTTTCAAACATACCCATTTTTGCTTTTTGTTGGAACCACTATTCCTTCAAACATACCCATTTTTGCTTTCCGAGATAATGTTCTCGACTTCCACACATACTTCAAGGCTCCCAGAATTTTCGCCCCCTCCCCCACCCTATGATTCACTTCCGCTTCCATGGTTCCATCCGCTGCCAATATCCACTCCCAGATATCTAAAACACTTTACTTCCAGTTTTTCTCCATTCAAACTAACCTCCCAATTGACTTGACCCTCAACCCTACTGTACCTAATAACCTTGCTCTTATCCACATTTACTCTTAACTTTCTTCTTTCATACACTTTACCAAACTCAGTCACCAGCTTCTGCAGTTTCTCACATGAATCAGCCACCAGCGCTGTATCATCAGCAAACAACAACTTACTCGCTTCCCAAGCTCTCTCATCCACAACAGACTTCATACTTGCCCCTCTTTCCAAAACTCTTGCATTCACCTCCCTAACAACCCCATCCATAAACAAATTAAACAACCATGGAGATATCACACACCCCTGCCGCAAACCTACATTCACTGAGAACCAATCACTTTCCTCTCTTCCTACACGTACACATGCCTTACATCCTTGATAAAAACTTTTCACTGCTTCTAACAACTTGCCTCCCACACCATATATTCTTAATACCTTCCACAGAGCATCTCTATCAACTCTATCATATGCCTTCTCCAGATCCATAAATGCTACATACAAATCCATTTGTTTTTCTAAGTATTTCTCACATACATTCTTCAAAGCAAACACCTGATCCACACATCCTCTACCACTTCTGAAACCACATTGCTCTTCCCCAATCTGATGCTCTGTACATGCCTTCACCCTCTCAATCAATACCCTCCCATGTAATTTACCAGGCATACTCAACAAACTTATACCTCTGTAATTTGAGCACTCACTCTTATCCCCTTTGCCTTTGTACAATGGCACTATGCACACATTCCGCCAATCCTCAGGCACCTCACCATGAGTCATACATACATTAAATAACCTTACCAACCAGTCAACAATACAGTCACCCTCTTTTTTGATAAATTCCACTGCAATACCATCCAAACCTGCTGCCTATATAGATAGATATTTTTTTTTACATTAGCTGAGGCCCTAATCAAGGCCATCCCATTAATGCTATATGTATCTTATTTTTTTTATTATTATTATACTTGATCAACATTTCCCGCATCAGCGAGGTAGCGCCAAGAAATGGACAAAGAATGGCCCAACCACTCATATACACACATATGCACTTAAACACTCATACATGCATGTATACATACACAGACATATACATATGTACACATGTATGTACATATTCATACTTCCTTGCCGTCATCCATTCCTGGTGCTGACCTGCCTCACAGGAAACAGCATTGCTGCTCCCACCTTCAGCAAGGTAGCACCAGGAAAACAGACAAAAAAGACCACATTCATTTCACTCTCTAGCTGCACATGCAATGCATCAAAACCACAGCTCCCTATGCACATCCATGCCCCACAGACCTTTCCACGATTTACCCGAGACATTTCACATTCCCTGGTTCAGTCCATTAACAGCACATCATTCCAATACACTCTATTCCTTGCATGTCTCTCACCCTCCTGTATATATATATATATATATATATATATATATATGAAAGCCGGCAAGGCAGCAGGTTTGGATGGTATTGCAGTGGAATTTATTAAAAAAGGGGGTGACTGTATTGTTGACTGGTTGGTAAGGTCATTTAATGTATGTATGACTCATGGTGAGGTGCCTGAGGATTGGCGGAATGCGTGCATAGTGCCATTGTACAAAGGCAAAGGGGATAAGAGTGAGTGCTCAAATTACAGAGGTATAAGTTTGTTGAGTATTCCTGGTAAATTATATGGGAGGGTATTGATTGAGAGGGTGAAGGCATGTACAGAGCATCAGATTGGGGAAGAGCAGTGTGGTTTCAGAAGTGGTAGAGGATGTGTGGATCAGGTGTTTGCTTTGAAGAATGTATGTGAGAAATACTTAGAAAAGCAAATGGATTTGTATGTAGCATTTATGGATCTGGAGAAGGCATATGATAGAGTTGATAGAGATGCTCTGTGGAAGGTATTAAGAATATATGGTGTGGAGGAAAGTTGTTAGAAGCAGTGAGAAGTTTTTATCGAGGATGTAAGGCATGTGTACGTGTAGGAAGAGAGGAAAGTGATTGGTTCTCAGTGAATGTAGGTTTGCGGCAGGGGTGTGTGATGTCTCCATGGTTGTTTAATTTGTTTATGGATGGGGTTGTTAGGGAGGTAAATGCAAGAGTTTTGGAAAGAGGGGCAAGTATGAAGTCTGTTGGGGATGAGAGAGCTTGGGAAGTGAGTCAGTTGTTGTTCGCTGATGATACAGCGCTGGTGGCGGATTCATGTGAGAAACTGCAGAAGCTGGTGACTGAGTTTGGTAAAGTGTGTGGAAGAAGAAAGTTAAGAGTAAATGTGAATAAGAGCAAGGTTATTAGGTACAGTAGGGTTGAGGGTCAAGTCAATTGGGAGGTGAGTTTGAATGGAGAAAAACTGGAGGAAGTGAAGTGTTTTAGATATCTGGGAGTGGATCTGGCAGCGGATGGAACCATGGAAGCGGAAGTGGATCATAGAGTGGGGGAGGGGGCGAAAATTCTGGGAGCCTTGAAGAATGTGTGGAAGTCGAGAACATTATCTCGGAAAGCAAAAATGGGTATGTTTGAAGGAATAGTGGTTCCAACAATGTTGTATGGTTGCGAGGCGTGGGCTATGGATAGAGTTGTGCGCAGGAGGATGGATGTGCTGGAAATGAGATGTTTGAGGACAATGTGTGGTGTGAGGTGGTTTGATCGAGTGAGTAACGTAAGGGTAAGAGAGATGTGTGGAAATAAAAAGAGCATGGTTGAGAGAGCAGAAGAGGGTGTTTTGAAGTGGTTTGGGCACATGGAGAGGATGAGTGAGGAAAGATTGACCAAGAGGATATATGTGTCGGAGGTGGAGGGAACAAGGAGAAGAGGGAGACCAAATTGGAGGTGGAAAGATGGAGTGAAAAAGATTTTGTGTGATCGGGGCCTGAACATGCAGGAGGGTGAAAGGAGGGCAAGGAACAGAGTGAATTGGAGCGATGTGGTATACCGGGGCTGACGTGCTGTCAGTGGATTGAATCAAGGCATGTGAAGCGTCTGGGGTAAACCATGGAAAGCTGTGTAGGTATGTATATTTGCGTGTGTGGACGTATGTATATACATGTGTATGGGGGTGGGTTGGGCCATTTCTTTCGTCTGTTTCCTTGCGCTACCTCGCAAACGCGGGAGACAGCGACAAAGTATAAAAAAAAAAAAAAAAAAAAATTTCACTTACCCTGGTACAGTCCATTGACAGTATGTCAACCCCAGTTTCCACATCGTTTCAATTCACTCTATAACCTAGAGGGACGCTTCTGTTTATGTTGAAAGGGACACAGGCTATTCCATCAACAAAGATAGATTAGCCAGAGAAGAAGCAGATGGGAGGGAACAAAGTGAGGGAGAGAAGCCAGAAGAGGGAAGCCAAGAGATGAGACCCCAATGCCACACCTTATCAAAAGCTTTGCATGTGTCAGGAGCAACTATATATGATTCTTGCCCACATTCAAAATTATTGGTTTCTGTGATATGCAGAAGTTTATGCCATTCTTGGTAGTGACAAACTTAATAAAGGTGAGTTTGATGTGAGAAGTTGGGAATCTCTCCCCCCTCCCCCTTTTTTTTTTAGAGAGAGAGAGAGAGAGAGAGAGAGAGAGAGAGAGAAGAGAGAGAGAGAGAGAGAGAGAGAGAGAGAGAGAGAGAGAGAGAGAGAGAATCCAAAATTGAAAGTAAACTAAGAAAAGTGTGTGAAGACTGAAAGTGGACAGGAAAGAGCCGTATGGAGCAGTGTTGATTGAATTTGTTGGGACACTGGAAAGGCATCTGTCTAAGGTGGACTTTTCAAGCAACAAGGTGGTGATGAAGTCAACATATGTGCCACATAAATGATTTAGGATATGAGTGAATTTGCCAATTAGTTACAGTGGAGGGTCTGTTACAGTGAGAACCTACTCTCTGCAGAATATTATTAGGACAAAGAATTCTCATAGACTTGTCTTTCAAAGTCTATCTGAAAAGGAGAAATTGTGAAAGTGGAAATGTGCAATAAGTGTAGATGAATTGCAAATGATCAAGAAACTAGAGACAGATTTCCTTACAACATTTAAAGCATCATAAAAACTTCTCTCTCTGAAGAATGTAGAACTGAAGAAGAAATCCACCAAAGTTATATAACGCAAATGCTAGAAGTATGCAAAAAACATAGCATCCCTCAAGAATCACTCCTTTAGTGATTAACAGTTCCTTGCACTAAAACATAGTTATCTTTGAGCTACAACCACACCTGACATACAACAAAAAAGAGATTGAAATTTTCAGGTGGTGTCAAGTCTTTGATGTATAAAGAATTCACTGTCAAAGAATTGAGAATTTCAATAAGAAAGGCTGTGAAGCCAGAGGATAGTGTTTCTGTAAATGTAGACATCCTCCTAAAAGCTGTGCTGTGGCTATTATGAGAGTTGTTATTAATATACGAGCCTGGAGTAGTAGAACAAGTAGAATTTGACAAATATCCATGTGTGTAGTTATTACCTCTATGGATAAGAATGTGTCAAAATTTCAACATTACATTGTTTTCTATTCCTATAGCTGTCCTTATGCAAGATATGATTAGTAAAAACCCCTGATTATTTTGAAGAATGAACAGTTTTGGCTACCATTCTGAATTCTTTTTCATTTTACCAACCTTAGATGTCATCTTAGGTCAAACATTCCACTAGATTCACATTCTATGGCCATAGAACACACTCCATATAGGTAAAAATAAAGAAAAGTCAAAATGCACCCAAATGAGAACCCATCATCCAGACCTAAGCCTCACTGACCATTCTATCCATCAGCTTACGTGTATAGGTTTTATTATGAGAAAGGAAATATTCCTTGCAAACTCACATGATAGTACATCTTTATTTAGGTCTAAGAGATATAGTACCATATTATTTTTCGATGTAAAAGGAGGAAATATACAGAAATCTTTTTCGAAGCCATATTGTGAGTGGGGAGAAAATACAGAAGTCTTTTTCGAAGCCATATTGTGAGTGGGGAGGAACAGAAGAAATACTATGTTCATCTGTGGAGTGCAATCTTGAAGTTGCTGGAGCCTTATAAAAAAGGGTTCTGAAGTTGCATAAGTAAGTGCTAAAATGAAAAATGCTGAGAAAATATTATGAATGAGGTAAAATAGAAAGATGTGAACTGTACAAGGAAACAATTTTGCTCAAGCCTAGTTTTAATAAGCCTATCAAACCTGCTGCATAGGGTGAAAAATTACTCCAAGCTTCATTTATTGATTTCAATCCTGGATCGTAGTGCGTTGCCTCTTTGGGTGACAGCTGTGTGCTAGCTACTGCTGCTACTGGTTTGCACAATGAGATATATGAGAAAATATAGCACCTATATATATGACATTTTTAATGTGATGTATCTGAAGAGAGAGAAACAAAAGATTATACCATATTCAGTTTTGCAAGATGGTCTTTGCTGTTATCTAGGGACAATTTGCTGTTCAATCTTGGAACAGTTTACTAATTTTTCCCATGAATAGAAGACAAGGAAAGAATGAAGACATGATTTTGTTTAATTTCTGGTAGAATGGCAGGAAAGATTAGCATAAAGACTTGAAAGCATTAATAGGAAATGAAATCCAAAGAAAGATTTCACTTCCATCATCTCTGCCTCATTCTTGGTATTTCTTCCACAAGCAACCTGAATCATCTGATCTACCATGTATGTGATGGATTAATTTCTCTACAACCTTTACACTATATGTAGTAAATCTTCATGAAACTTTTATAAGATTATTTTCAGTGAGATATAGAAGCTGTTCTATTATTGAACCTGCTTGTAGGTTTGATATAATTTTAGATCTTGCTCAAGTCTTCCTGGAATGGCATAATTCACTTCGACCACATCTCATTTGGAAGCAATATGAAAGCCTTAACAGGTCAGGCTAACCATTATGAATGCAGATTGTATAACAATAATAGTACATGAGAAACAGAGATGAGAAAAATTGCTATATGACAGATTTTAGGGAATAGGAGTGTTTCATCATAGAAATGTGCAAAACTGAGTGCAATGTGTCCTCAATGTTCCCATCTCATTGTGGTGGCTTTTTGTATGATTGGTAACAGCTCATTATGCAGTTTACCATAGAGTTGCTGAAAATCTGCCCAAGTTGGTTTTGGTAAGATTGTATGTTGAGAAAGCCACTATGATAGGGTTTTCTCCAACTGAACACAATGCATCTTAAACCACCTTCCAGTGGCCTTGTTGTCCAACTACAGTATCTCCTCCATATTGTAGAACCTCATTTTACTCAGTAAAATAGATAATTGCAAGAGGTACACATGGTTGCTTCAACCAGGATTAATTGGAACAACTACATTAGCATTGAAGTTACCATTATTAGGTAAGCTTTACAATGTTCTATGATTTTCAGCTCAGCATATTATGAGGCATGATGATATGTTTAGAGTTTGGGAAAGGAAAAGCAGTCTGATATTAGAAACTGCCCTGCTACTGTAATTTAAGTGTAATGTTTAGAAGTATTATGAGGAAGTATTAGATATATCTATTTTGTAAAATTATTGGGGTTTTATAACATTATTATAAGTATTGTTTGTGCCTGAAATTGGTATAATATTGAAGCATTGTGATGATATGTTTCTGAAAAATGATAAATGCTATACATTGATGTAGACATGTATGATGCTGTGTATGAAAGAACCTGATAGATATACTGTGCAGTCTTGATAACACTGTAATTGTGTTTTCTATAATAATGAAATGAGAGACCTACATGTAAAGGCATTGTGTTTGACTGGAGCCTACATATTCGGCATAGTACTACTGCAGTCTGGTAAGGTAACCAGTCCTTTACAGTTAATCTTGAGTTTTTCATGATAGTAATATACCTGAAGGAAAATTTTATGAAAATTTGCTTGAATATGTAGTGTAGTATATATTTGTGGAAATGAACCAAAACACTGCTTAAGGTCACTGAACAATATATTGAAGATGGAAGCTGGCTGGCTTTTGTGCAGTTTACCAACCACTAATTGTATATGTAGGATACTAGACTTCATTGAAACTTTAAAATGGAACTTTTATTTATACAGTACACAAAGAGAGTTCTGAGAAAATTCAACACCAACTTTTAAAAGTTAAGATTTGACAATCAACTCTATACCTTAGAGTGAAAATTGGTTCATCAGTTTTGTTGCATCACCATCTCATCATTGTTGAAGAACAGAACATTTTTGTGGAATAACATGATATCAGAAGAATTCCTTCATCAATTATGTACCCTGGTGATTATCACATGACAAAGTCATATGTTTTTTTTATTCATATTGTGGCATATAATGTGATTTACACATGGACTTTGGGTGTGATCATGAATTAATTGAATGACTGGAGAGTAGTTATAGGTTGCACTTGAGAAATCTCATACAAGTTACATTTTTTAAGAAATTATTTCATATTACATTACAGGTAGTTATATATTGAGTGGAATGATCTGCATATTATGGTGCATAGTGCAAGAACACAAGTTTAGTTTGTCTTTCACCTTTTTCTAACTTGTCACAAGGAAATTGTAAGCTTAGCAAGAATATGGCAGGTTGAATTTACTTTTGACAAATCAATGTGCATTACATAAGAAAAGTTGGCCATTGAATTATCTTCTTTTTTTCATTTATATATATATATATATATATATATATATATATATATATATATATATATATATATATATATTTTATTATTTTATTCATTTTATTTTGCTTTGTCGCTGTCTCCCGCGTTTGCGAGGTAGCGCAAGGAAACAGACTAAAGAAATGGCCCAACCCACCCCCATACACATGTATATACATACACGTCCACACACGCAAATATACATACCTATACATCTCAATGTACACATATATATACACACACAGACACATACATATATACCCATGCACACAATTCACACTATCTGCCTTTATTCATTCCCATCACCAACTCGCCACACATGGAATACCATCCCCCTCCCCCCTCATGTGTGTGAAGTAGCACTAGGAAAAGACAACAAAGGCCCCATTCATTCACACTCAGTCTCTAGCTGTCATGCAATAATGCCCGAAACCACAGCTCCCTTTCCACATCCAGGCCCCACACAACTTTCCATGGTTTACCCCAGACGCTTCACATGCCCTGATTCAATCCACTGACAACATGTCAACCCCGGTATACCACATCGATCCAATTCACTCTATTCCTTGCCCGCCTTTCACCCTTCTGCATGTTCAGGCCCCGATCACTCAAAATCTTTTTCACTCCATCTTTCCACCTCCAATTTGGTCTCCCACTTCTCCTCGTTCCCTCCACCTCCGACACATATATCCTCTTGGTCAATCTTTCCTCACTCATTCTCTCCATGTGCCCAAACCATTTCAAAACAGCCTCTTCTGCTCTCTCAACCATGCTCTTTTTATTTCCACACATCTCTCTTGCCCTTACATTACTCACTCGATCAAACCACCTCACACCACACATTGTCCTCAAACATCTCATTTCCAGCACATCCACCCTCCTGTGCACAACTCTATCCATAGCCCACGCCTCGCAACCATACAACATTGTTGGAACCACTATTCCTTCAAACATACCCATTTTAGCTTCCCGAGATAATGTTCTCAACTTCCACACATTCTTCAAGGCTCCCAGGACTTTCGCCCCCTCCCCCACCCTATGATTCACTTCCGCTTCCATGATTCCATCTGCTGCCAGATCCACTCCCAGATATCTAAAACACTTCACTTACTCCAGTTTTTCTCCATTCAAACTTATTTATTTATTTTATTTTATTTTGCTTTGTCGCTGTCTCCCGCGTTTGCGAGGTAGCGCAGGGAAACAGACGAAAGAAATGGCCCAACCCACCCCCATACACAATGTATGTACATACACGTCCACACACGCAAATATACATACCTATACATCTCAATGTACACATATATGTACACACACAGACACATACATATATACCCATGCACACAATTCACCCTGTCTGCCTTTATTCATTCTCACCGCCACCTCGCCACACATGGAATACCATCCCCCTCCCCCCTCATGTGTGCGAGGTAGCACTAGGAAAAGACAACAAAGGCCCCATTCGTTCACACTCAGTCTCTAGCTGTCATGCAATAATGCCCGAAACCACAGCTCCCTTTCCACATCCAGGCCCCACACAACTTTCCATGGTTTACCCCAGACGCTTCACATGCCCTGATTCAATCCACTGACAGCACGTCAACCCCGATACACCACATCGATCCAATTCACTCTATTCCTTGCCCTCCTTTCACCCTCCTGCATGTGTTCAGTCCCCGATCACACAAAATCTTTTTCACTCCATCTTTCCACCTCCAATTTGGTCTCCCACTTCTCCTCGTTCCCTCCACCTCCGACACATATATCCTCTTGGTCAATCTTTCCTCACTCATTCTCTCCATGTGCCCAAACCATTTCAAAACACCTCTTCTGCTCTCTCAACCACGCTCTTTTTATTTCCACACATCTCTCTTACCCTTACATTACTTACTCGATCAAACCACCTCACACCACACATTGTCCTCAAACATCTCATTTCCAGCACGTCCACCCTCCTGCGCACAACTCTATCCATAGCCCACGCCTCGCAACCATACAACATTGTTGGAACCACTATTCCTTCAAACATACCCATTTTTGCTTTCCGAGATAATGTTCTCGACTTACACACATTCTTCAAGGCTCCCAGAATTTTCACCCCCTCCCCCACCCTATGAATCACTTCCGCTTCCATGGTTCCATCTGCTGCCAGATCCACTCCCAGATATCTAAAACACTTTACATCCTCCAGTTTTTCTCCATTCAAACTTACCTCCCAATTGACTTGACCCTCAACCCTACTGTACCTAATAACCTTGCTCTTATTCACATTTACTCTTAACTTTCTTCTTTCACACACTTTACCAAACTCAGTCACCAGCTTCTGCAGTTTCTCACATGAATCAACCACCAGCGCTGTACCATCAGCGAACAACAACTGACTCACTTCCCAAGCTCTCTCATCCACAACAGACTTCATACTTGCCCCTCTTTCCAAAACTCTTGCATTCACCTCCCTAACAACCCCATCCATAAACAAATTAAACAACCATGGAGACATTACACACCCCTGCCGCAAACTTACATTCACTGAGAACCAATCACTTTCCTCTCTTCCTACACGTACACATGCCTTACATCCTTGATAAAAACTTTTCACTGCTTCTAACAACTTGCCTCCCACACCATATATTCTTAATACTTTCCACATAGCATCTCTATCAACAATATCATATGCCTTCTCCAGATCCATAAATGCTGCATACAAATCCATTTGCTTTTCTAAGTATTTCTCACATACATTCTTCAAAGCAAACACTCAAACATTCAAACTTATATATATATTTATATATACTTAAAGTTAAGAGTAAATGTGAATAAGAGCAAGGTTATTAGGTACAGTAGGGTTGAGGGTCAAGTCAATTGGGAGGTAAGTTTGAATGGAGAAAAGCTGGAGGAAGTGAAGTGTTTTAGATACCTGGGAGTGGATCTGGCAGCGGATGGAACCATGGAAGCGGAAGTGAATCATAGGGTGGGGGAGGGGGCGAAAATTCTGGGAGCCTTGAAGAATGTTTGGAAGTCGAGAACATTATCTCGGAAAGCAAAAATGGCTATGTTTGAATGAATAGTGGTTCCAACAATGTTGTATGGTTGCGAGGCGTGGGCTATGGATAGAGTTGTGTGCAGGAGGTTGGATGTGCTGGAAATGAGATGTTTGAGGACAATATGTGGTGTGAGGTGGTTTGATCGAGTAAGAAATGTAAGGGTGAGAGAGATGTGTGGAAATAAAAAGAGTGTGGTTGAGAGAGCAGAAGAGGGTGTTTTGAAATGGTTTGGTCACATGGAGAGAATGAGTGGGGAAAGATTGACCAAGAGGATATATATGTCAGAGGTGGAGGGAACGAGAAGTGGGAGACCAAATTGGAGGTGGAAAGATGGAGTGAAAAAGATTTTGAGTGATCGGGGCCTGAACACGCAGGAGGGTGAAAGGCGTGCAAGGAATAGAGTGAATTGGAACGATGTGGTATACCGGGGTCGACGTGCTGTCAATGGATTGAACCAGGGCATGTGAAGCATATGGGGTAAACCATGCAAAGTGTGTGGGGCCTGGATGTGGAAAGGGAGCTGTGGTTTCGGTGCATTATTACATGAAAGCTAGAGACTGAGTGTGAACGAATGGGGCCTTTGGTGTTTTCCTAGCGCTACCTCACACACATGAGGGGGGAGGGGGTTGTTATTCCATGTGTGGCGAGGTGGCAATGGGAACAAATAAAGGCAGACAGTATGAATTATGTACATGTGTATATATGTATATGTCTGTGTGTGTATATATATGTGTACATTGAGATGTATAGGTATGTATATTGTGCATGTGTGGACATGTATGTATATACATGTGTGTGTGGGCGGGTTTGGCCATTCTTGCGTCTGTTTCCTTGCGCTACCTCGCCAACGCGGGAGACAGCGACAAAGCAAAATAAATATAAATATATGATATATATATTTCTTTTTTTTTTTTTTTTTAGCCTAGCATATATACACTAAGCAGATTTCAGTCGTGCAGTAATTATTAAAGTTGAGTTCCCTCATCTTCTGTTCTTTGATCTGTCTTGTCTTAAAGCCTTCTTCAAATGCATGTACAGTGTTTTTAGGTTTCTGCAAGCTCTATGGACATGCTTGGACTTCAAGACTTCTTTCATACATGCCAATATTCTTGTAGAAGATATAGAAAAAATTACCCAGTTTAATGGAATTTCATTGGTAGTCCCATTTTGCTAAAATGAAGTTGTTAGAATGCAAATAGTTTTTCCATTAACCCTTCACTGTGGCAGTCTTTATATAACTACTGTACAGTGTGTGTTAAGACATTCATTAGATATATCTCTTAAATTTGTTTTTATGAGTAAGTGGAATTTAATTTTGCTTATCATGATTATTATAAATCCTAGGATTCCTTGCATGGGGCTCATTCAGCTGCAAAACTGCACTTCAGTCATTAGCATGGAAATAATAACACCTTTGTAGTAGCGAGCCCCTTGACAAGACCACTCCTTTTCATCCACTGATTGCTACAACCTCCCTGAAAGGGGACTTTTCACTTGTGGTGTAACTGCATAATGATATTTAGCTCAAAGTGATGAAAAATTATAGACCTGTGCTACATCCATTCACTTAGCTGTTCTACTGATAGGTGTTTGAGGTATACCAGGAGTGCTGTAAGGCTTATGCAGAGATATGTGGTATTTTTGGAAGTGTTTCTGCACAACAATTATTATGACTAAAGGTTTTCACCACTAATATCTATTATGACATTAAGAGCATCACAGCTTCACAAGTTATGACGATGAGAGAGCATAAATCCTGTGCAGGTCTTCTTGACAATTTTATGCAGACTGATCTCTGTATAAACAAAATTTTTGCCCTAGCATTTATTGTCATTGCTTAGGTGCTGAGGTAATCTTAGGCTGTACGTTTCACATTAAGGAAGAGGCAGGCAATTTGAATAGTATTATCGTACTTGCTCCAGCCAAAGTGAACAGAAATTAAAATACTATGACATATATATAACTGCCACAGTGAATGGATTAAAGACTGTGGTGCAGTTAATTTTAGTAATTCATATACTCTCAGTATATTGGTATTTTCTTTCACATGATGTTAACAAGCATGCTCAATAAGGATATTATATTTACTTTAAATATGTATCAGTCATCAATAACTCCATTCCCAGTTTTTTTTTGTTTTGGATAAGAGACATGCAGCTTCTGTCCGGCAACTGTTTGAGGAATATTTGCATATCTAGGGTTGCCATCCCTTCAGGATAGTAAAATGGGCAGGTATGCCCAACTCTTCGAGTATACGTATTGCCCTTACACACACACACACACACACACACACACACACACACACACACACACACACACAAACACACACTTTCTGATTTTAATCATTAGTAGTAATAATGTAAGAATAATAATTGTATCCAAATGCAGCAACCATTTGAGATGATGCTATTCTGATTTGAATTTTCATTTTATGTGGTTGTGACTCGTATGTTCATTCTTACTGGAATGGTTACCGCTACCAGCCTCCATCTTTAAAAAGCATAGTTAGGTGTCCAGAATGAAATGAATTATGTAGTAAGTGGACTTGTGAATATGTTTCTCCAGTATCATATACTTGTTTGATTATCTGTTTTATAGGTAAATCCATTCCCCTTTACTAGAAGTTTATTAGGTACACAGAGCTACCTATTTTTCATTTTCTTTCTTTTTTTCTATGTATTCGTGAGTACGATAAAGTGAAAAAAGAAAGAGATCCACACTTATTGCACTTAATTGGAAACTTGATAAGTTTAGCAAAAGTTGTCCAAGTTCACACTTAACTGTATGTGATTAATTGTTTAACCCTTTCACTGTACAGGGGTTCTGATAAGGTAATTGCCTCATGTGCAAAAAAATTGGAATTAAAAATAGAATCTATGGAATATCTATAAAATGTGTTACATATTATTAAAGAAAGTACTCCTAAAGGGGGTATGCTTTTCTCTTAATTGAAGTGGGAGGGTGTAGTAGAGCAAATGGCATCCCCCCCTTATTTCTTGAACATATGCACCCAGACACATTACACTCTCTCTTAGGTTACCAGGCATGAAGTCATACTTATTTCTTACATTATGCATTATTCACTTATCATTTACAAACAACATTATTTTAAAAAGATCAACATATTTGTCTAAACTATAACAGCATTACGTAAGAAAGTCTTGTCCTGTAGAATTGTATATGATAGTGATTCCATACATTGTGCCCTCAAAACTTAGTTACAATTTCTGTGATGATTCAGGGATGTCTGTAATGTGTGATTTACGAAATGACAGAGTTACACTTTCTCTGATTATTCAGGGGTGTCTATGGTGTGTGATGTTTTTCCAGTTATATAATTAGGTTGCCAGGGACATGTATGTACATTGGTAGGAATTTAAATGAGGATTTGAAGGTTTCAAGCCAAAAATTTGGCTTGGCTCAATGAAAGGGTTAATAATGTGGTCATTATTACCTCTTTTTTTTCTTTTACTTATGACTTAGATCATCAGTAAATTGTCATCTGCCATGTGTCCTGCATAGTTATACCTTACCTGTGATGAGAATTAAAGGTGGAGCAGCAACAGACAAGCTTATTTGTGTATCTTTTCCTGTGTTCAGTTTAAGTTGGTTCAGATAAATCATAAACAAACTTGTGATTCAGGAATATGTTGGTAGCCGTAAGGAAAATGAAACAAAGATTTGAATTAATACAAAAGTGCTTAGATCTTTGGGTTTCATTTTCCTTATGGCTACCACCATATTCTTGAATCACTTGCTTGTTTTTGATTTACTTGAACCAGTTTAGAATGAGCACATGCAAACACACATAGATGTGCCTGTCTATTACTGCTTCACCTTTAATTTTTATTGACAGTAAGGTCTGTCAAGGTAGGACACGACATAACAAATCACTGATGATCTATGTATATTTTAAGTAAACGAACAAAGTAATGAAAATCTCAGATATATATGATTATGTAAAAGACATGTTAGGTGCAAGACCTTGTCTGGTGAAGCTGTTTATATTCTGAATTTTATTTTGCCAGAAGTTTACTCTGAGAGCAGAGTAGCTAAAGAATGCCAGACTCAGTTGATATTCTGAACTTATTACTGTTACTGTATTTATTATTAATTTTTTCTTTATTTGTTGTTACCATTATTATTTTTTTTATTATTATTATTAGTATTAGTAGTAGTAGTAGTAATGGGTTTTGCCTTTCCTGCTTTAGCGAGATAGTTTCAGGAACATATACTTGGTTGAATACATTGCCTTGTTCCATTATCTGTTCATTTACTTAAAAAGTGATTAACGCTCCCGCTTTTTTTATATCATTATGGAAACTGTAACCCAAGGACCGTTTTTAATTGTCTCCTGCAGCTTTGAGGCAGTGTTGCATTGAGAAGCATGGAGTTGATGTAATCCTTTTGAGTAAGAAGTTTCACAATGGGACCGAAGGTGACTTTTCACTTGCAGTGTAGCCAGAAGCAGGTGGAATCCTGTTACACCCTTGCCCTTATTAATCACCTTGTGGTGCATGTAGGAGATATGTATACTACTACTTTTTTCCTCTATCACGATGTATAGGAGCGACATTATTATTATTAATAATATTATTTTTTTTTTTTTTTTATATACTTTGTCGCTGTCTCCCGCATTTGCGAGGTAGCGCAAGGAAACAGACGAAAGAAATGGCCCAACCCCCCCCATACACATGTATATACATACGTCCACACACGCAAATATACATACCTACACAGCTTTCCATGGTTTACCCCAGACGCTTCACATGCCTTGATTCAATCCACTGACAGCACGTCAACCCCGGTATACCACATCGCTCCAATTCACTCTATTCCTTGCCCTCCTTTCACCCTCCTGCATGTTCAGGCCCCGATCACACAAAATCTTTTTCACTCCATCTTTCCACCTCCAATTTGGTCTCCCTCTTCTCCTCGTTCCCTCCACCTCCGACACATATATCCTCTTGGTCAATCTTTCCTCACTCGTTCTCTCCATGTGCCCAAACCACTTCAAAACACCCTCTTCTGCTCTCTCAACCACGCTCTTTTTATTTCCACACATCTCTCTTACCCTTACGTTACTCACTCGATCAAACCACCTCACACCACACATTCTCCTCAAACATCTCATTTCCAGCACATCCATCCTCCTGCGCACAACTCTATCCATAGCCCACGCCTCGCAACCATACAACATTGTTGGAACCACTATTCCTTCAAACATACCCATTTTTGCTTTCCGAGATAATGTTCTCGACTTCTACACATTCTTCAAGGCCCCCAGAATTTTCGCCCCCTCCCCCACCCTATGATCCACTTCCGCTTCCATGGTTCCATCCGCTGCCAGATCCACTCCCAGATATCTAAAACACTTCACTTCCTCCAGTTTTTCTCCATTCAAACTCACCTCCCAATTGACTTGACCCTCAACCCTACTGTACCTAATAACCTTGCTCTTATTCACATTTACTCTTAACTTTCTTCTTCCACACACTTTACCAAACTCAGTCACCAGCTTCTGCAGTTTCTCACATGAATCAGCCACCAGCGCTGTATCATCAGCGAACAACAACTGACTCACTTCCCAAGCTCTCTCATCCCCAACAGACTTCATACTTGCCCCTCTTTCCAAAACTCTTGCATTTACCTCCCTAACAACCCCATCCATAAACAAATTAAACAACCATGGAGACATCACACACCCCTGCCGCAAACCTACATTCACTGAGAACCAATCACTTTCCTCTCTTCCTACACGTACACATGCCTTACATCCTCGATAAAAACTTATTATTATTATTATTATTATTATTATTATTATTATGATTATTATTATTGTCATTATTATTTGATGTATGGGGGTAACATGCCTTTGGTGTGCTGAACCAGGCCAGATAGAGCAATCCTGATAATCTGTGGAATAGTCTGAGAAGCTTGAACATGGTAGTTACTGATTAAATTATACATGACAGCTGGAGGGTGAATGGATGCAAATGAAGCAGTTTCCTGATTGATCTTCTACCTCGGTAAAATGTGAAAAACAATTAGTTAAAGAAACATTCAAAACTTTGTGATCAAAGATTAGAGTTTGTAACCAAAGATTATTTTATATATAGTTAGAAAAGCTCCACACTTCTTAGATTTGTGTATAAATGTTTTACACAGACATTCACTTGCAGACTTGGCCACCTACCTTAATATGTGTAATATTATGTTGAGGTCATGAGGGAAGTAAAAAGTGAGGATGATTACATCAAGCTACATGGGGACTTACATTGCAAAGTTGTTCTGATACATGGTTGATGAAATTCAACCCAGTAAATGCAAAGTAATGAAAATAGGACATAAAGTAGCAAAAGGTCTAAGTATGGAAAATGTCTAACAGCCATGTGAAATGGACTTGAGTCAACATTGTGTTGTTGCCATAGCCCCATCTTAAGAGAACTGTAAGGGAGACAAATTATGTGCATGCAGGTATTAGAAATGTAATTAAAACGATGGATTAAAATATTTTGCAAGTTGTTCTAGATTATATGTTAGGCCAAAACTAGAATATGCTTCAAGTTTGGTCCACTCTGAAAGGCTCATAAGATATAGTAGAGAAGATCCAAAGGAGGAAAACAATGATGGCACCAAATTAAGAGAGGTAGCAAGTGGGTAGAGGCCATTAATTTGTTAACTGTGGGAGGAATAAGAGTAAGGGGAAGCTCAATTACAGCCTTTAAGTTTTTGTACCAGTTTGATGAGGTGAATGGATTTTCAAAAGCTGCAGAGATGTGGGAATCAAGGGCCATAACATGAAACTAAGTGAATTTTTTTTTAAAAGATAAAAAGTACTTTTATAGTACACTATGAGAATGTTGGATGATTGGAATAAACTGAATGAGGAAATTATCACTGCTGACAGCATGCAGAAGTTTAGAAAATTGATAGAAAATGTTTAAGAAAGTGGGCCACACTACTGTAAAACTCCCTTCTTGTACTGTACAAATTTTCATTATGCAAATCCTTTCTTCCACTACTACTGCGCACACAGTTATTACAGTTGTCATTTGTGCCAACCTGTGCCACTGCTGCTGTTACCATAGTCTGCTGCTGTAGTTTATATTGATACTACTAATATCTGACTGCTGCTGTACTACTAATATTACTATTACTACTGTTACTGTAGTACTACTATTGTTCTACTACTAGTATTAATAGCTTATTACTAGTGTTACTAATTCTTCTACTGTACTAGTGTCACAAGTATTAATACTACTGCTAAACTCAAGAATATATTGAGATACAATTATGATTATTGTATCTAGTGTGTGGTATTCTAAGGGAAGCTGATATGCCATACAAAGTGTGGGATATTTTAAAGCATTTTATTATTATATATGAAAATGTGTATTATATTTTTATTATTATTTTCATCATTGTCCTTTAACAACCACAGCTGTTTGGTGTGGCAGAAAACTTTTGATAAATCAGTCACCACCACCACCACTTCTACTACTATACTACTACTACAACTAGCATTTTTACAAGAATATGTCCAATCTTACAACCTCAACATACTCTTACATTCATTTAGGTGTCTGATTGTTTCATAACTAAGAATTCAGATATGAGAGGCCATCCAGTGAAATATTTTGTGTTTTAGCTGCATAGTTTGTCAGAAATTTTGAGACTAATAATTACACGTAGATCTTACTTTTGCATACCCTTTTGCATACTGATTTTTTCTTTTTTACTAGAATGTTGTCAGATGCTTTTCTTTGAATAGAACATTCTCTTGTACTGTTGTCATAAAATCAAAAATGTGAACTATGTTATTGCATTGGGACTATATCACCAATGGAGTAAAACTTCTTAACCCAATGTTTATCCTGGCTGTGATTAATGGGCTTTTCTGAAATGCACCTGTCAGTGATAGATTTGATGCTTGTTCTATTGCTAGAGTTGTTTCCAGTTTTTTAATTGACATGCACTGGATCATAGATAAGATTAGAGTGGAAACAAGAAAGGTGAACATGTTGCCAAAGCCTCAGAAATCCAATGATGTGGTGACCACTCACCTAAACATATTGGTGAATCCTTATGTTTTTTCTTTCTGAAGTTGATTATAGTAGGTTAAAAGGGAATTTTATATTTTCATGTGCTGATAATGTGATTGGTGTGGCAACTGAAATGGTATTGTTAATTTTCAAAGATAAATAGACTTTCTTCAGGGGACTTTGGTAGCCTTGTATAAATGATATATCAAAACATAGTTGGAATATGCAGTGTATGTACGATACTCAGGGCTGGCACTAGATAGAAAGATGGGATAAAAGTTTAAACATCTGGTTTAGTTGCCTTGTAAGGTGATTTATAGTAGGTATTACAGTGAAAGATGGGATAGAAGTTTAAAGATCTGGTTGAGTTACCTTTGAAGGAGATTTATTTTAGGTATGACATTACTCCTCATAACTAGAACCAAGTAAAACATTCACCTTGTGAATTAAGATCTGTTCTAAAGTTTAGTAGGGCATTTGTAGTTGCCTTTTGACAGTTGTTAAAGCAGTATTAGTAACCCATGGCCACCGCCACCAATTGCCTCCAACCAATTACTCTGCAGTACACTGCAGGAGGTCAGCCATCCAGTAATTAGTATCACCACTTGATAGTGAAACATAGCAACTAGTCAATATTTTGATAATTAGATGTGTTATTGTTACTTGTTTTCTGTGACAGTATTCATCTTATAATGCAATCAGATTTGTGTTGTTTTCCTGTTTATTGTAAGAGCATACATGAACATATACATAACATATACATACATATACATACACAGACATATACATGTATACACATGTACTTATTCATACTTTCTTGCCTTCATCCAATCCGTTATATGAATGGACGAACCATTCTTCATCTGTTTCCCGGCACTACCTCACTGATGCAGGAAACAGCGATTAAGTGTGATAAATAATGATAATGTAAGAGCATAGGACTTACGACTCGCAATTTTAGAGTCACTGTAGATGTTAACTATTATTATTATTATTATTATTATTATTATTATTATTATTGTTGTTGTTGTTGTTGTTGTTTCATACATAATTGTTTCTTTTACAATAGTAAGGTAGCATTAGGGAGAATGAGACAACAGTATCACTTACACACATCCACTCAAAAATTTTTGTATAATGCATTTAGACCTGAGCCCACCATTCCCATCCAAACCCCAGAGACCACATATGTCTTGTTTCAGCCCACGACAGTGCATCCCCCCCCTCACCATATACTATGTTAATCAAATTAATTTTATCCCATCGTTTTTCCTTCCACCATGTCTTTGCTTCAGTACCCCAAAGCTTCATCATTCCATCTCACCATCTCCTCCTCAGTTTCTTTTTCTCTTTCCTCCCTCTGTTGTGGACACGTAGTCTTTTTTCACTCATCTTTTCCATATGTCTTGAGACCCAAGACTTGCATCCATACAACATTGTTAGAATTACTGTGCCTCTAAAATTCCATCTTTCCCCTAATTGACAGTGATCTTTCCTTCCACATACTAATTGATGTTCCCAGGATCTAAGCTCCCTTTCTCACCCTGAGATTCACTTCAGCCCCTATGATTCATTCCACAGTAGCTAACAATCCTTGATACCTAAAGTACTCCTTTTCCTCCAGATTCTCTCCATTCAGATTTGCATTGACCATTCTGTTTCTTGGTAAAAGCAGTCTATAAGAACATTAGGTTTGAACCTCTGGAAACACTGTACTAAGAGTTGCCCTTTGCTAGTGGTATGTTAAGGGTGAGGCACTAAAGGCAAAAAGCTGCACTGGAGATCACCAGTTATGGAGACTCTTTTGCTGTGGCCATATCCGTGAGGGAGTTCTTGAAAGGAATGGGCATCAAAGATAAAGATAGACAGATAGGACCAGTCTCATCTCCCTGCTGCATTTAATGACCTAACTTTTTTCACATTTACTCTTGATTGTCTCTTTTCATACTCATTATCAGTATCAGGCACCACTTTCTGGAGTTTTGTGCCAGAGCCATGTTATCTTCAAACAGCAAATACTTCACCTCCCAGGCCCATCCCACCCCAAAACATGTCTTAAACATGCTTCTCGTTGAAAGGCCCTTCCATTCACCTTTCTCACCTCCCCTTTTTCATAAACCCATCCTCACTGGGGACTACTCACTTGCCCCAATCACTTTCCTCTCTTCCTACTAGTACACATGCCTTACATCCTCGATAAAAACTTTTCACTGCTTCTAGCAACTTACCTTCCACATCATATACTCTTAATACCTTCCACAAAGCATCTCTGTCAACTCTATCATATGCCTTCTCCAGATGCATAAATGCTACATACAAATGCATCTGTTTTCTAAGTATTTCTCACATACATTCTTCAAAGGAAACACCTGATCCACGCATCCTCTACCACTAATGAAACCACACTGTTCCTCCCCATTCTGATGCTCTGTACATTCCTTTACCCTCTCAATCAATACTCTCCCATATAATTTCCCAGGAATAATCAACACTTATACCTCTGTAATTTGAACACTCACCTTTATCCCCTTTGCCTTTTTACAATGGCACTGTACATGCATTCCGCTAATCCTCACGTTCTTCGCCATGAACCATACATACTTATAATATCCTCACCAACCAGTCAACAACAGTCATCCCCTTTTTTGACAAATTCCGTAGCAATACCATCCAAACCTGCCGCCTTGCCAGCTTTCATCTTCCACAAAGCTTTCAGTATCTCTTCTCTGTTTACCAAATCATTCTCCCTGACCCCTCTCACTTCGCACACCACCTCGACCAAAACACACTATATCTGCCACTCTTATCATCTAACACATTCAACAAATCTTCAAAATACTTACTCCTTCTCCCTCTCACTTCACTACTACTTGTTATTACCTCCCCATTTGCCCCCTTCACCGATGTTCCCATTTGTTCACTTGTCTTACACACTTTGTTTACCTCCTTCCAAAACATCTTTTTATTTTCCCTAAAATTTAATGATACTCTCTCACCCTAACACTCATTTGCCCTCTTTTTCACCTTGTGCACCTTTCTCTTGACTTCCTGCCCCTTTCTTTTATACATCTCCCAGTCATTTGCACTATTTCCCTGCAAAAATCGTCCAAATGCCTCTCTCTTCTCTTTCACCAACAATCTTGCTTCATCCCACCACTCACTACCCTTTCTAATCTGCCCACCTCCCACCTTTCTCATGCCACAGGCATCTTTTGCACGAGCCATCACTGCTTCCCTAAACACGTCCCATTCCTCCCCCACTCCCCTTACGTCATTTTGCTCTCACCTTTTTTCATTCTGCACTCAATTTCTCCTGGTACCTCTTCACACAAGTTTCCTTTCCAAGCTCACTTACTCTCACCACTCTCTTCATCTCAACATTTTCTCTTCTTTTCTGAAAACATTTACATATATTCCCGTTCGCCTCCACTAGATAATGGTCTGACATCTCCTCAGTTGCCCCTCACAGCACATTAACATCCAAAAGTCTGTCTTTCGTGAGCTTATCAATTAACACATAATCCAATAACGCTATCTGGCCATCTCTCCGACTTGCAGACATATACTTATGTATATCTCTTTTTAAACCAGATATTCCCAATCACCAGTCATTTTTCAGCACACAAATTTACAAGCTCCTCACCATTTCCAACACTGAACACCCCATGTACACCAATTATACCCTCACCTGCCACATTACTCACTTTTGCATTCAAATCACCCATCATTATCACCCGGTCTCGTGCATCAAAGCTGCTAATACACTCACTCAGCTGCTCCCTAAAACACTTGCCTCTCATGATCTTTCTTCTCATGACCAGGTGCATAGGCACCAATAATCACTCATCTCTCTCCATCCACTTTCAGTTTTACCCATATCAATTTAGAGTTTACTTTCTTATACTCTATCACATACTCCCACAACTCCTGCTTCTGGAGTAGTGCTACTACTTCCTTTGCTCTTGTCCTCTCACCACCCCCTGACTATACTCCAAAAGACATTTCCAAACCACTGTTCCCCTTTACCCTTGAGCTTCGTTTCACTCAGAGCCAAAACATCCAGGTTCCTTTCCTCAAACATACTACCTGTTTCTCCTTTTTTCTCATCTTGGTTACATCCACACACATTTAGACACCCCAATCTGAGCCTTTGAGGAGGATGAGCACTCCCCCTATGACTCCTTCTTCTGTTTCCCCTTTTAGAAAGTTAAAATACAAGGAGGGGGGGTTTCTAGCCCCCTCTCTCGTTGCCTTCTACGACACATAGGGAATGCGTGGGAAGTATTCTTTCTCCCCTATCCCCAGGGGTGGGGGAGGGGGCAAAAGTTTTGGGAGTGTTGAAAAATGTGTGGAAGTTGAAAACGGTATCTTGGAAAGCAAAAATGGGTATGTTTGAAGGAATAGTGGTTTCAACAATGTTATATGGTTGCGAGGCGTGGGCTATAGATAGAATTGTGCGGAGGAGGGTGGATGTGCTGGAAATGAGATGTTTGAGGATATTATGTGGTGTGAGGTGGTTTGATCGAGTAAGTAATGAAAGGGCAAGAAAGATGTGTGGTAATATAAAGTGTGGTTGAGAGAGCAGAAGAGGGTGTTTTGAAATGGTTTGGTCACATGGAGAGAATGAGTAAGGAAAGATTGACCAAGAGGATATATGTGTCAGAAGTGGAGGGAACGAGGAGAAGTGGGAGACCAAATTGGAGGTGGATAGATCGAGTGAAAAAGATTTTGAGTGATCGGGGCCTGAACATGCAGGAGGGTGAAAGGTGTGCAAGGAATAGAGTGAATTGGAACAATGTGATATACCGGGGTCAACGTGCTGTCAATGGATTGAACCAGGGCATGTGAAGCGTCTGGGGTAAACCATGGTAAACCATGGAAAGTTTGTGGGGCCTGGATGTGGAAAGGGAGCTGTGGTTTTGGTGCTTTATACATGACAGCTAGAGACTGAGTGTGAACGAATGTGGCCTTTGTTGTCTTTTCCTGGCGCTACCTCACGCACATGTGGGGGGAGGGGGTTGTTATTTCATGTGTGGCAGGGTGGCAATGGCAGTGAATAAAGGCAGACTATGAATTATGTACATGTGTATATATGTCTGTCTGTGTGAGTATATATATGTATACGTTGAGATGTATAGGTATGTATATTTGCGTGTTTGGACATGTATGTACATACATGTGTATGTGGGTGGGTTGGGCCATTTTTTCGTGTGTTTCTTTGCTCTACCTCGCTAACGCAGGAGACAGCGACAAAGTAAAAATAGATAATAAAATAATACACACACACACACACATATGTATATATATATTTTTTTTTCAAACTTCGCCATTTCCCACGTTAGCGAGGTAGCGTTAAGAACAGAGGACTGGGCCTTTGAGGGAGTATCCTCACTTGGCCCCCTTCTCTGTTCCTTCTTTTGGGAAATTGAAAAAAAACGAGAGGGGAGGATTTCCAGCCCCCCACTCCCTCCCCCTTTAGTCGCCTTCTACGACATGCAGGGAATACATAGGAAGTATTCTTTCTCCCCATCCCCAGGGATGATATATATATATATTTTTTTTCTTTCTTTTTTTTTTTGCTGTCTCCCACGTTTGCGAGGTAGCACAAGGAAACAGACGAAAGAAATGGCCCAACCCACCCCCATACACATGTATATACATACACGTCCACACATGCAAATATACATACCTATACATCTCAATGTACACTTATATATACACACACAGACATATCCATATATACACATGTACATAATTCATACTGTCTGCCTTTATTTATTCCCATCGCCACCTTGCCACACATGGAATAACATCCCCATCCCCCCTCATGTGTGTGAGGTAGCGCTAGGAAAAGACAACAAAGGCCCCATTCATTCACACTCAGTCTCTAGCTGTCATGTAATAATGCCCGAAACCACAGCTCCCTTTCCACATCCAGGCCCCACACAACTTTCTGGTTTACCCCAGACGCTTCACATGCCCTGATTCAATCCATTGACAGCACGTCGACCCCGGTATACCACATCGATCCAATTCACTCTATTCCTTGCCCGCCTTTCACCCTCCTGCATGTTCAGGCCCCGATCACTCAAAATCTTTTTCACTCCATCTTTCCACCTCCAGTTTGGTCTCCCACTTCTCATTCCCTCCACCTCCGACACATATGTCCTCCTGGTCAATCTTTCCTCACTCATTCTCTCCATGTGCCCAAACCATTTCAAAACCCTCTTCTGCTCTCTCAACCACTCTCTTTTTATTTCCACACATCTCTCTTACCCTTGCATTACTTACTCGATCAAACCACCTCACACATCCACCCTCCTGCGCACAACTCTATCCATAGCCCACACCTTGCAACCATACAACATTGTTGGAACCACTATTCCTTCAAACATAGCCATTTTTGCTTTTGGAGATAATGTTCTTGACTTCTACACATTCTTCAACGCTCCCAGAACTTTCACCCCCTCCCCCACCCTATGATTCACTTCCGCTTCCATGGTTCCATCCGCTGCCAAATCCACTCCCAGATATCTAAAACACTTCACTTCCTCCAGTTTTTTTCCATTTAAACTTGCCTCTCAGTTGACTTGTCCCTCAACCCTACTGTACCTAATAACCTTGCTCTTATTCACATTTACTCTCAACTTTCTTTTTTCACACACTTTACCAAACTCAGTCACCAGCTTCTGCAGTTTCTCACATGAATCAGCCACCAGCGCTGTATCATCAGTGAACAACAGCTGACTCACTTCTCAAGCCCTCTCATCCCCAACAGACTGCATACTTACCCCTCTCCAAAACTCTTCCAGTCACCTCCCTAACAACCCCATCCATAAACAAATTAAACAACTATGGAGACATCACTCACCCCTGCTGCAAACTGACATTCACTGAGAACCAATCACTTTCCTCTCTTCCTACTCGTACACATGCCTTACCTCGTTGATAAAAACTTTTCACTGCTTCTAGCAACTTACCTCCTACACCATATACTCTAAATACCTTCCACAAAGCATCTCTCTCAACTCTATCATATGCCTTCTCCAGATCCATAGATGCTACGTACAAATCCATCTATATTTTAAGTATTTCTCATGTACATTCTTCAAAGCAAACACCTGATCCACACATCCTATACCACTTCTGAAACCACACTGCTCTTTCCCAATATGATGCTCTGTACATTTTTGACCCTCTCAGTCAATACCCTCCCATATGATTACCCAGGAATATATATGTATGTACATACATGTTTATGTGGGTGGGTTGAGCTATTTCTCATCTGTTTCCTTGTGCTACCTTGCTGATGCTGGAGTTGGCGAATGAGTATGGGAAATAGATTTTTTTTTTCTTTCCACTTATAAGTTACAGTAATTGAACTCCTCATATTTGATTAGGACCTGATTGTGTGTCTTTTCCCCACAGTCAGCATGGTGAGCATTTGCAAAATATTCCTCATCTTATTTTAGTGTTTACTATCCTTGCACCCACGTGTCAAAGACCTAATAGTCATTAGCGATACAGAAAACTTTAGCTGGAGAATTTCCCTATAGAATTAGCTATTGGAGAAGTGGAATCGATACTAGTGTTCTAGTTTACAGGAAAAATGTATTTTGGTCTTTATATATCTTCTAAATGAAGCCATATGCCTTTTTTGTATAAATTGAAAAGAAAAAAATATGAAAGGGGTATGGGTTGCTTCATCAAGTATACATAATGGGAAGATGAAGAAAGGAAAAACAAATTTATGAGTTTAGTGAAGCATGTAAAGAGAAAGCAGTTTGAAATTCAATGCTTTGCAGACCAGTGATATTGCACTGTGAATATAACTAAAGAACAGTTATCCTTTCAACTTCAGCAGTAATGCATATATTGATGACCAAGGCGAAAATGTGACTTACCAATGCAAAATTTGAATTTTGGAAAAAGCAGAATATGGTTCCATGTGCTACTGTATGATTACTTATTTCATTATTCACTTTGTATGTTGAAGCATATCTGGAAATTCAGTATTTTGATGGATTACAAAATTTTATTATAAAAGATCTTTAAACTGAAACCATAGGCTTAGACTGCATAATAGTTCCAGTGCATGTTAAAAATTTTATCATAAAAGATCTTTAACTGAAATCATAGGCTTAGCTTCTGTCAAAAATTTTATCATAAAAGATCTTTAACTGAAATCATAGGCTTAGACTTTTGCATAATAGTTCCAGTACATATTGTTTAGCTCTATCTTCAAGAGTGTCAGATACAATATTACATTTTATTGATAAAAAATGTCAGTGTATCAAACTTTAACTTCCTAGTGGCATTCTTTTTATGATGATTTTTGGTCACTATGTTAGTTACAGCCATAGATGGAGTTACAGCCATAGATGGACTTAAACCATCAGGTGGAGTAGATTATGCTCTCATTTCAAGTGTTTACATCTGCTCAGTCTTTTGAACTTTGCTGTTCAGGAGACACGAGGTGTACTTCAGATACCAATGTAAAGGGTATTTCAAAGTTATTGCAAAGTGCTGTAAGCCTAAAGCTTCTGAAACAGTTCTAGAAATGAAAAGATGGTGGTTGAAATTTGATTTGAATGGATGTCTTTTTTTTTTTTTTTTCCATGATGATATGAATGTTGTTGTCAATTAATTGGTTATTTACCAAAATATGATTTAACTGACTCTCCAGTCACTGTCAAAAATATTCCTGCAGCTGACTATTATCCTAACAAAGTTATTCTGCAGTAATGTACATAGAAAATAATTTATGATTAACATCTCAGAAAATAGATTGCATCAACAGTGCTCTTCTCATATCAAAATAGGCACTTAGAAGATATTTGATTAAAGACATGGTAGTTTGATAGAAAATAAACATTTTCAGTATTATGATTATAAGTCAAACATAAATATATTGAATGCTAAGAATATTTGATGAAACACATTCTTTAAAGAGCATTTGTTTCCACTTGAAATCTATTACAAGAGTCAGATATTTTAAACTGAAATGTACTGTTTCTCAACAAATACACTTATGGATGAAATTACTTGGTAACTTTCAGCATTATTGTGAAAGGTTTAAGAATGTAATAGCAAGAGTTGCTCAGTGCCATATAGTCAGTTTGGCTGTGGTGCTGTCTGAACATTTAACTTGCCTACTTACCTTGATATTTCATAAATTTACAGTCAGTATGGCGGAAATGATGTAGAAGACGAAGGACCAAATCCATGAGGATACCAGTTGTATATTGATATCAGTATGAGAAAAAGTGGTACTTGGTGAGTGTTGAATATTTTGTACCAGAACAACAAGCTGTTTCAGAATCATTAAATTTTCATCCCACTTATGTACTTTTTTTTTGTGATTAACAAATTTGACTTTTGTACCCTTATAGATAACTGTTTATCTGTGAAATCTGATTAACACTGAAGGGAAGAATAAAGTTAAATATGCTGTAACAAAATGAGACCTTCATTTGCAGAGTTCATGGCATTGATGAAAGAATATAAATCTCATAATACTACTGGGTACACATCCAACCTCATATTTGAATAGCACAACTGTTCAAGATGTTTCCGTATGATATGCTGAGGGATGAGAGGATCTTTAAATATACTTAACTTCCATAACACTGAAGAGGGTAGGGGTACTCTACATTCCATGCTTCCATAACACTGTTGATAGAAGCCCTGTTTAGGTTTATGTGTTGAACAGGTCATCAGAATTTTGTTAGTGATTAGAGTTTTCTTCTGAATTATAGAGATGGTTATTGACTAACCTTTTATATAACAGTTTATGATTGTTTTTAATGCTTAGGCCAAAATGAATTTATGCCTAGTTGATAGATTTGATTTGTGCATATATTTTTCAAGTGTTTGTGGTATGATTTTACCTTTTCTGTCATGATTTCATGTGTAGTAACTTTATATCTGCCAAAACTTGTTCATTGTGATGAATATCTTAGAGGTGTCATCCACTTTTTCCGTGGACTGATTAATTTGTACATTGCAAATCTTCTTACTTTATTGTGTAGTATCATGCTGGATATTGTATATAGGCTGAACTGACACAGTTGCATTTGCAGCATAAGAAAGAAACGTTAAAAGAACGAGTGTTACCTCGGCATGTATGTTCAAGAAAAAATGAAAAATTGAGGAAGGGGGAGAGATAAGAAAGATACACTGCACTGCATTGGAGGCTGATTAAGAAACTGAATCAACAGGCAGGTATTAGGGGAAAGCTTCTTCAATGGATAGGTTATCTTGGTGGGAGAGAACAAGGGATGTATGTTAAAAGTGCCTTTTACAAATGGGTTGAGGTGCCAACCGGAGTGCCACAGGGTTCATTTCTAAAACTGTCACTCTGCTTAATTTATGCAAATGATTTGCATAAAGTTTTGGATTTCTACTTAGATATGTTTACAGATGCTATGGTCATGAATGTGAAACAGAGGAGGATTGCATTAGCTTACAAAGTTACTTAAACAAATTCCAAATTTGGTATGAAACATAGGTGATGGAATTAAACCTGAGCAAATAAGAAATAATGAGGATGGGACAGAGCAAAAGAAGGCCTTGCTATTATCATCATCTAGTAGGAAATATGCCTTAGGATTCTTTGGGTGAGAAGGACTTAGGAGTTAATATTGCCCCTAATCTGTTGTTAGAGTCCCATATTAGGAGAATAGTTGAGATAAACACACTGTTGGCAAATATCAGAGTAGCCTACAAATATATGGATAAGGAAATATATAGCAAGCTATTCATATCCTACATAAGGCCAAACTAGAATATGCTTCTCAGGTTTGGTCACCACACCTAAGGAAACACAAAAAGAGGAACCTTTTCAAATGATGCAAGAAGGATTGCATCCATTTCTAAAATGGCTTTAACGGACTCCAAAGTTGGTCTAATGCATGGTTGATGAATTCAGCCCAAGCAAGTTTTAAGCAGTGAGGTTGGGATGAAATGAAAGGCCTTAATGTGATTATTATCCAGCAGGGAATAAGCTTCAGGATGATGTGTGTGAGAAGGACTTGGGGAGTTGACACTGTTTCCCATCTGTCACCAGAGTCAAGTAGTAAGAATACTTGAGGAGGCAAACTGTCAGTTGGCAAATATCAGAATAGCCTACAAGTATATGGATAAGGAAATAATTATTGCCAGCATCAGAGTAGCCTACAAGTATATGGATAAGGAAATAATTATTGCCAGCATCAGAGTAGCCTACAAGTATATGGATAAGGAAATAATTATTGCCAACATCAGAATTGCCTACAAGTATATGGATATGGAAATAATTATCAAGCAGTTCATATTCTACTTCAGGCAGAACAAGAATAGAAGCATAGTATGGTCACCATTTCTAAAGAAGCACAAAGAGCTCATAGAGGAGGTCCAGAGGAGGACAATAAAAATGGTACCAGATTTAAGAAAGTTAAGTTGCAGGGAAAGGCTGGTGACATAATTTGCCCACCTAGCAAGAGAGAAGAGTGAGGGGTTAACTGATTATTTAAAAAGATTGTTGACATGGACACTGAACAGTTCTATGAGAGATGTACTTATAGATCAGTGAGAGGACATTACATGAAATTAAGTAAGAAACAGTTAAATATGAGTTAAGGAAATACTTTTATAGTAAAGAGTGGTGGCTGAATGGGATAGAATGACTGAGGACTTGGTTAATGCTGACAGGATACATAGATTTGAGTTGTATGATAGAAAATGTTCAAGATGTGGGACCCCTTGAGTATGAAATGTTAAAGAGGTAGGACTCCTCGAGTATGAAATTTCCTCCCTGCAGAGTTCAAATAGTTAACTACGAAGATGCATACTCGAAGTGGAAAATGACTGCTCCATGGAAGAAGTTAAAGTGACCGAAGAACACAAGCTTAGAAATCTTGAAATGGTTAGACAATGAAATGTTGTGCAGGCCCATTGAGGGGATGGCAGATGCAGTCAGAGACAGGTCAGTTAAGAAAATGTGTACGAGATTGGATGAAAAAAGTAAAAAGGTATATCCTGTCTGGGACAAATGTGTGGCTATGAAAATACAAATTTTAGATAAAGAGAGAGATAAAGAGGAAGACATTTTGAGTGCAAGAAATCACATAGATGAGTCACTATTTAGGGAAACCATGCAGAGGAAGGTAACCAGGCATAAGTCAATAATAATCTTGGGGCAGGTGGAACATCACCTGCCAAATAATGGGGAAAGAGTAACCAGAGAAGCGCAGAAGGTCCTGGAGTTACTCCAGGAAATGAATTTAACAGAAGCAAGTGGAGAAACAAAAAAAGTTTGGAGAATGGGCAAATACACACAGGACATTGGGGGAAGGCCACATAGGGTAACATTTGATGTGAAAATGTACAGCCATGAGGTACTTTTAAAGTAAAAAAATTCCAGAAAGGAGTTCAAAAGTTTTCCTTTGGAGTGACAGAGAACTGGCAAAAGGCAAAACTCAGGAGGAGTTATGTCAGGACAGAGAAAGGAGTAACCTCTAGTCTGAGGCCAGAACTAGCCAGTAGCAGGTGCCTGAGGCTGAGATTTCTGTGCAGAAATGCAGACAGCTGATGGCAAATAGAAAGTAACAAGAATTTTGGGACCAGTTTTTAGATTGCAACCCAGACATTGTTGGAGTGATGAGACGATATACAGAAAAGAACTTAACTTAGTCTGTCTAGGGTGGAAAACTGTTTGGAAGTGATAGGAAAAAATAAAGGAGGGAGGTTGCATTACTTCCCAGGAAATATCAGTTGATGCCTTCAGCCAATGCATTGTGGGGAAGATTGCTTTGGGTAGGAAGTGTATAAAAGTATTTTCAGTTTACAGTCCTTTGCCCTCTTTTTCACCTCTTGCACCTTTTTCTTGACCTCTTGCCTCTTTCTTTTATACATCTCCCAGTCATTTGCACTACTCCCCTGCAAAAATAGTCCAAACACCTTTCTCTTGGCCACCTGCCACTTTCTTTTATATATCTCCCAGTCATTTGCACTACTTCCCTGCAAAAATAGTCTAAACACCTCTCTCTTCTCATACACAAACAATCTTACTTCTTCATCACACCATTCACTACCCTTTCTAATCTGCCCACCTCGCACCTTTCTCATGCCACATGCATCTTTTTCACAAGCCATCACTGCATCCCAAAATATATCCCATACTTCCCCCACCCCCCTTATGTCATTTGCTGTCACCTTTTGCTGTTCTGCACTCAGTCTTTCCTGGTACTTCCTCACACAAATCTCTTTTCCAAGTTCACTTACTCTCACCACTCTCTTCTCCCCAACATTCATTCATTCTTCTCTGAAAACCTCTACAAATCTTCGCCTTCACCTCCACAAGATAGTGACCAACATCCCTCCAGTTGCCCCTCTCATCACATTAACATCCAAAAGTCTCTCTTACACGCCTATCAGTTAACATGTAATCCAATAACGCCCTCTGGCCATCTCTCCTACTCACATGTATATCTCTTTTTAAACCAGGTATTCCCAATCACCTGTCCTTTTTCAGCAGACAAAGCCACACACACACACACACACACACACACACACACACACACACACACACACACACACACACACACACACGATCTCCATTTCCTGTGTTAGTGAGAAGGAACAAAGAAAGGCTGCATCCACTCGAAATATTTCTCTGGCCATCATCTATAAAGCACCTTATCCACAGCTCCCTCTCCACAACCAGGCCCCTTAGACCTTTCCATGGTTTACCCTCAATGCTTCACACACACACACACACACACACACACACACACACACACACACACACACATGCTGGCAAGAGAAACTACTCAAAAATTAAACACAAATGAACTACGTCCCTAAACAGAAAGGTATGAACAATTTAAGAAAAATACAGTAAAACCTATGTTATCAAAAATGCATGGGGAATCAGACATTCTGGATAACAGTTTTCATTTATTCAAGGGTTTTAAGTGTATTAAAAAAATTCAGAAATGATAGTTTCACATTTCATTTTTTGTAAATATTTTACAAAAAGGAGATATTTATTTGTATAAGTAAATAAGCAAATGACGTTAGGTCCTTCATGAGTGTTGCCTTGGATATTTGCACAGCTCTTCTTTTTAAGGCTTGAAATGTTCCTCTATTGCTTTGTGCAAGATATAGATGACTTTGAGGAGCTTTATGGCAATTGCTGACAGCACTTGAATGGGACCCTTGCTCACATTAGTAATTCAGGATGCACAAAATACAAACAGTTTTCAAGACCAGCACACACTATTATCAGAAAGCACATGGGAGATGAACAGTCACCAGCACCACAAAATACCAGGTACTGAGTACACTAACTGCTACGGCATGATGTGCACATGGTTTGACATATTTTTAATTTAATATATATCATAAAATCGTGTATGTAGTCTCTTTCTACAATTTAAAACACAAAAATTTCATCTATTTTGGTATTGTTGAACTTATACTTCTGCTTGGAGGTGTTGGCTGTGTTTCCTTCTCAAAACCTTGTTACTGATTTGTTTTTCACTATCTTGTTTACCAAATAACTGTTAGAATACACAAAGAAAAAATTCAGCTCCTCAAAAACCTTTGTAAAAGAACAAACCCCTCATGTCTGTGAATTACCTGCATCAAAAACAAATTGTTTTAGAGTGAAGTTGGCAATATCAAAAAGAAATTGTCTTAGATTGAAATTGGCAATCCCTGTGCATGCCCATGAGGGAAATGGTGTACGTAGCAAAGCATCATCCCTTCCTTCGTTAAGCCGGGGATCATCACCCTCACTGCTGATAATATTATGCTCTTTTACTTCCTGCCTTTGTTCTACATCTTTGTGAAAACTATGTCCATTTGATTAACTATCAAGGAACAAGGAGAAGCAGGAGACCAAATTGGAGGTGGAAGGATGGAGTGAAAAACATTTTTAGTGATTGGGGCCTGAACGTACAGGAGGGTGAAAGGCGTGCAAGGAATATAGTGAATTGGAACGACATAGCGTACTGGAGTCAACATGCTGTCAGCGGACTGAACTGGGGCATGTTCTCGACTTCCACACATTCTTCAAGGCCCCCAGAATTTTCGCCCCCTCCCCCACCCTATGATCCACTTCCGCTTCCATGGTTCCATCCGCTGCCAGATCCACTCCCAGATATCTAAAACACTTCACTTCCTCCAGTTTTTCTCCATTCAAACTCACCTCCCAATTGACTTGACCCTCAACCCTACTGTACCTAATATATATATATACATAAGCACCCATATATGCACATATATATATTAACATATGCAGATATACTTACATATATGTACACATAGACATGTACATATTCATACTTGCTTACCTTCATCCATACCCAGCACTACCCAGCCCCACAGGAAACAGCATCGCTACCCACTGCTTCAACAAGGTAGTTCCAGGAAAACAGACAAAAAAGTCTACATTTGTTCACACTCAGTCTCTAGCTGTCGTGTGTAATGCACCAAAACCACAGCTCCCTATCCACCACATCCAGGCCCCACTGACCTTTCTAAAGTTTACCTCAGCCATTTCACGTTCCCTGGTTCAGTCCATTGACAGCACATCGACCCCAGTATACCAAATTGTTCCAAACAACTCTATTCCTTGCATGCCTCTCACCCTTCTGTATGTTCAGGCCCTGATCGCTCAAAGTCTTTTTCAATCCATCCTTCCACCTCCAACTTGGTCTCTCACTTCTCCTTGTTCCCTCCACTTCTGACACATATATCCTCTTGGTCAATCTTTCCTCACTCATTCTCTCCATGTGCCCAAACCACTTCAAAACACCCTCTTCTGCTCTCTCAACCACGCTCTTTTTATTTCCACACATCTCTCATACCCTTTCAGTACTTACTCGATCAAACCACCTCACACAACATATTGTCCTCAAACATCTCATTTCCAGCACATCCATCCTCCTGCGCACAACTCTATCCATAGCCCACGCCTCGCAACCATACAACATTGTTGGAACCACTATTCCTTCAAACATACCCATTTTTGCTTTCCGAGATAATGTTCTCGACTTCCACACATTCTTCAAGGCCCCCAGAATTTTCGCCCCCTCCCCCACCCTATGATCCACTTCCGCTTCCATGGTTCCATCCGCTGCCAGATCCACTCCCAGATATCTAAAACACTTCACTTCCTCCAGTTTTTCTCCATTCAAACTCACCTCCCAATTGACTTGACCCTCAACCCTACTGTACCTAATATATATATATATATAATATATATATATATAATATATATATATATAATATATATATATATAATATATATATATATATAATATATATATATATATAATATATATATATATAATATATATATATATAATATATATATATACATAAGCACCCATATATGCACATATATATATTAACATATGCAGATATACTTACATATATGTACACATAGACATGTACATATTCATACTTGCTTACCTTCATCCATACCCAGCACTACCCAGCCCCACAGGAAACAGCATCGCTACCCACTGCTTCAACAAGGTAGTTCCAGGAAAACAGACAAAAAAGTCTACATTTGTTCACACTCAGTCTCTAGCTGTCGTGTGTAATGCACCAAAACCACAGCTCCCTATCCACCACATCCAGGCCCCACTGACCTTTCTAAAGTTTACCTCAGCCATTTCACGTTCCCTGGTTCAGTCCATTGACAGCACATCGACCCCAGTATACCAAATTGTTCCAAACAACTCTATTCCTTGCATGCCTCTCACCCTCCTGCATGTTCAGGCCCCGATCACACAAAATCTTTTTCACTCCATCTTTCCACCTCCAATTTGGTCTCCCTCTTCTCCTCGTTCCCTCCACCTCCGACACATATATCCTCTTGGTCAATCTTTCCTCACTCATTCTCTCCATGTGCCCAAACCACTTCAAAACACCCTCTTCTGCTCTCTCAACCACGCTCTTTTTATTTCCACACATCTCTCTTACCCTTACGTTACTCACTCGATCAAACCACCTCACACCACACATTGTCCTCAAACATCTCATTTCCAGCACATCCATCCTCCTGCGCACAACTCTATCCATAGCCCACGCCTCGCAACCATACAACATTGTTGGAACCACTATTCCTTCAAACATAGCCATTTTTGCTTTCCGAGATAATGTTCTCGACTTCCACACATTCTTCAAGGCCCCCAGAATTTTCGCCCCCTCCCCCACCCTATGATCCACTTCCGCTTCCATGGTTCCATCCGCTGCCAGATCCACTCCCAGATATCTAAAACACTTCACTTCCTCCAGTTTTTCTCCATTCAAACTCACCTCCCAATTGACTTGACCCTCAACCCTACTGTACCTAATATATATATATATATATATATATATATATATATATATATATATATATCTTTCTTTCTTTCATACTATTCGCCATTTCCCGTATTGGCGAGGTAGCGTTAAGAACAGAGGACTGGGCCTTTGAGGGAATATCCTCACATGGCCCCCTTCTCTGTTCTTTCTTTTGGAAAATTAAAAAAAAATGAGAGGGGAGGATTTTCAGCCCCCCGCTCCCTTCCCTTTTAGTCGCTTTCTACGACACGCAGGGAATACGTGGGAAGTATCCTTTCTCCCCTATCCCCTGGGATAATATATATATATATATATATATATTTTTATTGTTATACTAGATTGCCATTTCCTGCCTCAGTGAGGTTGTGTAGTGCCAGGAAACAGACTGAGAATGGCCCAATCACTCATATACACACATATATATATACATAAGCACCCGTATATGCACATATATATATTAACATATGCAGATATACTTACATATATGTACACATAGACATGTACATATTCATACTTGCTTACCTTCATCCATACCCAGCACTACCCAGCCCCACAGGAAACAGCATCGCTACCCACTGCTTCAACAAGGTAGTTCCAGGAAAACAGACAAAAAGTCTACATTTGTTCACACTCAGTCTCTAGCTGTCGTGTGTAATGCACCAAAACCACAGCTCCCTATCCACCACATCCAGGCCCCACTGACCTTTCTAAAGTTTACCTCAGCCATTTCACGTTCCCTGGTTCAGTCCATTGACAGCACATCGACCCCAGTATACCAAATTGTTCCAAACAACTCTATTCCTTGCATGCCTCTCACCCTTCTGTATGTTCAGGCCCTGATCGCTCAAAGTCTTTTTCAATCCATCCTTCCACCTCCAACTTGGTCTCTCACTTCTCCTTGTTCCCTCCACTTCTGACACATATATCCTCTTTCTCAATCTTTCCTCATTCATTATCTCCATATGTTGAAACCATTTCAACGCACCATCTTCTCTCTCAACCACACTCTTTCTATTTCCACACATCTCTCATACCCTTTCAGTACTTACTCGATCAAACCACCTCACACAACATATTGTCCTCAAACATTTCATTTTCAACACATCTACCTTTCCTACAAACATAGTCATTTTTGCTGCAAGATAATGTTCTCTCCTTCCACATTCTTCATTGCTCCCAGAACCTTTGCCCCCTCCCCCACCCTGTGACTCACTTCTGCCTTTCATGGTTCCATTCACTGCTAAATCCACTCCCAAATATCTGTAACACTTCACTTCCTCCAATATTTCTCTCAATTAACTTGTCCCTCTACCCAACTGAACCTAATAACCTTGCTCTTATTCACATGTACTCTCAACTTTCTCCTCTCACACAGTTTTCCAAACTCAGTCATCAACTGCATTTTCTAACTCAAATCAGCCACTAGGGCTGTATCATCGGCAAACAACAACAGACTCTCTTCCCAGGCCCTCTCATCCCCAACAGACTGCACATATGAAATGGAGAAAAATTGAAAGTGAAGTGTTTTAGATATCTGGGAGTGGACTTCGAAGCAGATGGAACCACGGAAGTGGAAGTGAGTCTTGGGTGGGGGGTTCTGGGAGAGATGAAGAATATGTGGAAAGAGAGAATGTTACCTCAGAGAGCAAAAATGGGTATGTTTGAAGGAATAGTAGTTCCAACAATGATATGGTTGCGAGGCATGGGCTATGGATAGGGTTGTATGGAGGAGGGTGGATGTGTTGGAAATAAAATGTTTGAGGACAATATGTGGTGTGAGGTGGTTTGATTAAGTAAGCAATGAAAGGGTGAGAGATGTTTGGTAATAAAAAGAGTGTTGTTGAGAGAGCAGAAGGTGTGTTGAAATGGTTTGGACAAATGGAGAGAATGAACAAGGAAAGGTTGACAAAAAGGATATATGTGTCTGAGCTAGAGAGAACAAGAAGCAGGAAACCAAATTGGAGGTGGAAGAAAGAAAGAAAATTTTGGACTAATGTGTGAAAATACCATCTTGCATGCCAATAAGTAAATTCTGATTAACAACACAATGAACACACATGGATTTTTTAAAAATGAGATCCCATGTGGGATACTTCCAGAGGTGGAGCACCCCATGTATAGGAAATCAGCTGTCAAAGAACTCTACTGTTTCAGGCTTTAAACAACATATCAAACTAACATAAAAACACTATGGCCCATTTTTTAATACAAGTCCAAGCATTTACAGATATCTTCAGTTACTAATGGTTAGACATACAAAAAAATCCTAACATGAAAATTTGCCATCAGAATAATACCAGTCCTAAAACCATCCAAATAACCTAACTCCCTGTTCTTCTCCTGCCCTTTCTGACAGTTATCCTCAGTATCCAGAACCTGTCAGAAATTATCCACAACAGAAACAATACATCCCACTCTCACCTACAAAGCATAGCTTCAGACCCAAACATTCTACAACCATGCTATGCTCAGACTTCATAGAACATATCCTTGATGGATACTAGAGGTACTAGAGGTAATAGCCCTCAAAAAAAGCATTTGACACTATCCCACCATATTCTCACAGAAGAAAAATTAACACCATCCTCGACAAAAAGTGATTGGCTAGTTTCACAGAAATCGTCAAATACCTTTATGACTCAAGACAGTCGCAAATCCAACTCACACCCTCCAGTCACCATGAAAGGACAGAACCACTGAACAGAACACCACTAGGTATCACTTATGACACATGACAGTCACTCCACTCACCAATAATATCAATGCATAAGTAACACTAAACTAAATTCCCACAGGATATTAGCTGGTACTGGTCTTTGAGAAACTCTCATCATTCTCAACAGACAATATTTCCACTCCTAGCTTCACCTGCCTGGTCTTCCTCCCTCCAGAAAGGAAATATAAACAAAGTTCCAAGCCACACAGAATAGTTTACTCTGGTCAGTCACAGGTTCCGAAGCAACCACAATTACTCAACACCTTCACAATGAAACAAAGATTCTTCTAGTACAATTCCGCTTGAACGTTCTTGGCATCTAGTTGTATGCAACAGCGCTAGACCTCTCCCTCCCAAAATACACTATAAGTAGCTACCATCCTCCAAGTAGAAGTATAACTCTTCCCTCTGCCTCATACTCCACCCCAACAGATATAACCCTCACAAAAACACATGCACAATGAAATAACCCAAAAGTTTTTAAACAGCTGACCTCCCAACTCGGTCTTAAACTCCAACTTACTGATCGCTCAAAATCTTCTTCATATCATCCTTCCATCGCCAGTTAATCTTCCTCTATGCCTTGTTCCCACTACTTTTGAGAGAGAGAGACACACACACATACATATATTTTTTCATACTTGATTACAGTTTCCTGTGTTAGTGAGGTGGTGCCAAGAACAGACTTCTTTAGAGAAAGGCCACAGCTGTTCACATCCATTCTCTAGCTGTCATGTGTAAAATATGGCTATATTCGGCTGTCTCTGAGTCTTACTAGCTATCACAAAATGCCATCTAACAGCAAGAATTCAAACTGTGCACCATTTGTATGGTAGCTGGGTACACTAACCACTCAACTGTTCTGCCCACCTAAGTGGTTAGCATACCCAATTACCATACAAATGGTATGGGGTTCAAATCCTTGCTGTTAGAAGTCATCAAGTGTTCTATGAAAATGTGTGAAAATACATGTTGATACTAAAAAAAAATTTCAACCTAAGACTTTTTGTTATCTCCTTCTCTGTCCACATTATTCATATTTCATATGGTTAAATCCCCTTTACCCTTGAGCTTTGTTTCACTCAGAGCCAAAACATCCAGGTTCCTTTACTCAAACATATACCTATCTCTCCTTTTTTCTCATCTTGGTTACATCCACACACATTTAGACACCCCAATCTGAGCCTTCGAGGAGGATGAGCACTCCCCGCATGACTCCTTCTTCTGTTTCCCCTTTTAGAAAGTATTAAGATATTCATACGTGCTGCCCTCATCCATTCCCTTCGGGGGTTGGGGGTTGTCA
This sequence comes from Panulirus ornatus, assembly GCF_036320965.1. Taxonomy (NCBI): domain Eukaryota; kingdom Metazoa; phylum Arthropoda; class Malacostraca; order Decapoda; family Palinuridae; genus Panulirus; species Panulirus ornatus. The sequence goes on along the minus strand of NC_092233.1, from coordinate 17,610,526 downwards.
TTTCATGTGTGGCGGGGAGGCGACAGGAATGAATAAAGGCAGCAAGTATGAATTATGTACATGTGTATGTATATATATGTATAGGTACGTATATGTGTGTAGGTGGACGTTTATGTATATACATGTGTATGTGGGTGGGTTGAGCCATTCTTTCGTCTGTTTCCTTGCGCTACCTCGCTAACGCGGGAGACAGCGACAAAGTATAATAATAGATAGATATATATTTTTTTTTTTTTTTTATACCTTGTCGCTGTCTCCCGCGTTTGCGAGGTAGCGCAAGGAAACAGACGAAAGAAATGGCCCAACCCCCCCCTATACACATGTATATACATACGTCCACACACGCAAATATACATACCTACACAGCTTTCCATGGTTTACCCCAGACGCTTCACATGCCTTGATTCAATCCACTGACAGCACGTCAACCCCGGTATACCACATCGCTCCAATTCACTCTATTCCTTGCCCTCCTTTCACCCTCCTGCATGTTCAGGCCCCGATCACACAAAATCTTTTTCACTCCATCTTTCCACCTCCAGTTTGGTCTCCCTCTTCTCCTCGTTCCCTCCACCTCCGACACATATATCCTCTTGGTCAATCTTTCCTCACTCATTCTCTCCATGTGCCCAAACCACTTCAAAACACCCTCTTCTGCTCTCTCAACCACGCTCTTTTTATTTCCACATATCTCTCTTACCCTTACGTTACTCACTCGATCAAACCACCTCACACCACACATTGTCCTCAAACATCTCATTTCCAGCACATCCATCCTCCTGCGCACAACTCTATCCATAGCCCACGCCTCGCAACCATACAACATTGTTGGAACCACTATTCCTTCAAACATACCCATTTTTGCTTTCCGAGATAATGTTCTCGACTTCCACACATTCTTCAAGGCCCCCAGAATTTTCGCCCCCTCCCCCACCCTATGATCCGCTTCCGCTTCCATGGTTCCATCCGCTGTCAGATCCGCTCCCAGATATCTAAAACACTTCACTTCCTCCAGTTTTTCTCCATTCAAACTCACCTCCCAATTGACTTGACCCTCAACCCTACTGTACCTAATAACCTTGCTCTTATTCACATTTACTCTTAACTTTCTTTTTCCACACACTTTACCAAACTCAGTCACCAGCTTCTGCAGTTTCTCACATGAATCAGCCACCAGCGCTGTATCATCAGCGAACAACAACTGACTCACTTCCCAAGCTCTCTCATCCCCAACAGACTTCATACTTGCCCCTCTTTCCAAAACTCTTGCATTTACCTCCCTAACAACCCCATCCATAAACAAATTAAACAACCATGGAGACATCACACACCCCTGCCGCAAACCTACATTCACCGAGAACCAATCACTCTCCTCTCTTCCTACACGTACACATGCCTTACATCCTCGATAAAAACTTTTCACTGCTTCTAACAACTTTCCTCCCACACCATATATTCTTAATTCCTTCCACAGAGCATCTCTATCAACTCTATCATATGCCTTCTCCAGATCCATAAATGCTACATACAAATCCATATATATATCCCTGGAGATGGGGAAAAGAATACTAATTTGTATCTCCTACTACATATCATTGAAGGAGACTAAGAAGCACTTGAGTAGGGGACTGGAAAACATTCTTTCATGTATTGCTTTCCAAAATTAGGAATAGAGGAAAGTGCTAAATGAGGATGTTTTATCCTCTAAGGCTTGGTCATCTGTTCTGGACACTACCTTGTTTATGAGGGAATTAGCAAACTTGAATGAAAGAAAATGTACATTAATGAATATATACATACACATACATACCCTTTCCTTGGAATTTGTTCGAAAAAACACCAAGCAATTTTTTTCTCTACTTTCCATAGTAAGATTGGGCAACATTTGAGGGCCCCAGTCCAGTCCCAGCATTTGCACTCCTGTCTTACAAATATGGGCAGAAGACTTGCACATGCTGTAATATTTGAATAAAAGATATCCATGAGTTCAGTATACAGGTACCTAAAGAGTATGAAAGAATGATGATTGAGAGCAACAAATTGGGGAGGGATACTGTGGTTTCCAAAAAGGTAAAGGTTGTATGGACCAAATATCAAACTTTGATGAATATGTATGAGTTGTTTGGAGAGAATGACATGTATGTGGTATCTATGAATATGGAGGAAATATATGATAAGGTTGACAGAGATGCATTACAAAAGTTGTTACAAATTTATGGAGTAAATGGAAAGTTGATAAATGTAGCAAGGTTTTAATGGAAGTAGGCTTAGGGTGAGTGGTTCCTTGTAAAGGTGGGTGTTCATCAAGGATGTGATGTCACCATGCCAGTGTAATATTTTTCCAGTATGCATTAAGCATTTTTATGAATGGTTACAGTAAGTAATTGAAAACTATTTTTTTCTTATGAATCAAGATTTGACCATTCCTATTGTAGAAAAAAATAGTATTTACTGGATTGGCCAGTCCTAAGTATTCACAAAGATTTATGATTTATTATTATGCTTATTTGAACAGAAAATTATCAGTGAGTGAGGAAAGATTGACAAAGAGGATATATGGGTCAGAGGTGGAGGGAACAAGAAGTGGGAGACCAAATTGGAGGTGGAAAGATGGAGTGAAAAAGATTTTGAGTGATCGGGTCCTGAACATGCAGGAGGGTGAAAGGCATGCAAGGAATATAGTGAATTGGAACAATGTGGTATACCGGGGTTGACGTGCTGTCAATAGATTGAACCAGGGCATTTGAAGCATCTGGGGTAAAACATGAAAAGATTTGTGGGGCCTGTGTATGGAAAGGGAACTGGTTTCGGTGCATTATACATGACAGCTAGAGACTGAGTGTGAAAGAATGTGGCCTTTGTTGTCTTTTCCTAGCGCTACCTCGCGCACTTGCGGGGGTGGCGACGGGAATGAATAAGGGTAGACAGTATGAATTATGTACATGTGTATATATGTATATGTCTGTGTGTGTATATATATGTATATGTTGAGATTTATAGATATGTATATGTGCTATGTGTGGACGTGTATTAATAAAAATGTGTATATGGGTAGGTTGGGCCATTCTTTCGTCTGTTTCGTTGCGCTAACGCGGGAGACAGCGACAAAGTATAATAGATAAATATAAATATATATTATTTATTTATTTTACTTTGTCACTGTCTCCCGCATTAGCGAGGTAGCGCAAGGAAACAGACAAAAGAATGGCCCAACTCGCCTACATACACATATATATACATGCACAACCACACACGCAAATATACATAGCTCTACATCTCAACATATACATATATATACACACACAGACATATACTTTTATACACATTTCCATAATTCATACTCTCTGCCTTTATTCATTCCCATTGCCATCCCGCCACACATGAAATAACAACCCCCTCCCCCTGCATGTGTTATCACCTCCACATATATATATATATATATATATATATATATATATATATATATATATATATATATATATATTCATTTATTATACTCTGTTGCTGTCTCTGGCTTTAGCAAGGTAGCGTAAGGAAACAGACGAAAGAACGGCCTAACCCTCCCACATATACATGTATACACATACACGTCCACACATGCACATATACATGCCTTTACAATATATATATATATATATATATATATATATATATTTTGTTTTTGCTTTGTCGCTGTCTCCCGCGTTTGCGAGGTAGCGCTAGGAAACAGACAAAAGAAATGGCCCAACCCACCCCCATACACACGTATATACATACATCAACACACGCAAATATACATACCTACACAGCTTTCCATGGTTTACCCCAGACGCTTCACATGCCCTGATTCAATCCACTGACAGCATGTCAACCACGGTATACCACATCGATCCAATTCACTCTATTCCTTGCCCTCCTTTCACCCTCCTGCATGTTCAGGCCCCGATCACACAAAATCTTTTTCACTCCATCTTTCCACCTCCAGTTTGGTCTCCCATTTCTCCTCGTTCCCTCCACCTCCGACACATATATCCTCTTGGTCAGTCTTTCCTCACTCATTCTCTCCATGTGCCCAAACCATTTCAAAACACCCTCTTCTGCTCTCTCAACCACGCTCTTTTTATTTCCACACATCTCTCTTTCCCTTACATTACTTACTCGATCAAACCACCTCACACCACACATTGTCCTCAAACATCTCATTTCCAGCACATCCATCCTCCTGCGCACAACTCTATCCATAGCCCACGCCTCGCAACCATACAACATTGTTGGAACCATTATTCCTTCAAACATACCCATTTTTGCTTTCCGAGATAATGTTCTCGACTTCCACATTCTTCAAGGCTCCCAGGATTTTCGCCCCCTCCCCCACCCTATGATCCACTTCCGCTTCCATGGTTCCATCCGCTGCCAGATCCACTCCCAGATATCTAAAACACTTTACTTCCTCCAGTTTTTCTCCATTCAAACTTACCTCCCAATTGACTTGACCCTCAACCCTACTGTACCTAATAACCTTGCTCTTATTCACATTTACTCTTAACTTTCTTCTTTCACACACTTTACCAAACTCAGTCACCAGCTCCTGCAGTTTCTCACATGAATCAGCCACCAGCGCTGTATCATCAGCGAACAACAACTGACTCACTTCCCATGCTCTCTCATCCCCAACAGACTTCATACTTGCCCCTCTTTCCAAAACTCTTGCATTTACCTCCCTAACAACCCCATCCATAAACAAATTAAACAACCATGGAGACATCACACACCCCTGCCGCAAACCTACATTCACTGAGAACCAGTCACTTTCCTCTCTTCCTACACGTACACATGCCATACATCCTCGATAAAAACTTTTTACTGCTTCTAACAACTTGCCTCCCACACCATATATTCTTAATGCCTTCCACAGAGCATCTCTATCACCTCTATCATATGCCTTCTCCAGATCCATAAATGCTACATACAAATCCATTTGCTTTTCTAAGTATTTGTCACATACATTCTTCAAAGCAAACACCTGATCCACACATCCTCTACCACTTCTGAAACCACACTGCTCTTCCCCAGTCTGATGCTCTGTACATGCCTTCACCCTCTCAATCAATACCCTCCCATATAATTTACCAGGAATACTCAACAAACTTATACGTCTGTAATATATTATCCCTGGGGATAGGGGATTAAGAATACTTCCCACGTATTCCCTGCGTGTCGTAGAAGGCGACTAAAAGGGGAGGGAGCGGGGGGCTGGAAATCCTCCCCTCTCGGTTTTTTTTTAATTTTCCAAAAGAAGGAACAGAGGGGGCCAGGTGAGGATATTCCAAAAAAGGCCCAGTCCTTTGTTCTTAACGCTACCTCGCTAACGCGGGAAATGGTGAATAGTTTTAAAAAAAATATATGTATATATATATATATATATATATATATATATATATATAATTTGTTTTTCATCAAAGCACACGTAGATTTAGAAATTTATTTTTACAAAATTAACCAATACTAAGTATGGGCAGAGGATGCAGTACTTTGGGCAAAGAGTCTCAATAAAAGGCATATAATCAACCACCATGGTCTCTAGTGAGTTACTGATGCCTTCCTGCAGCTCCAGTGACTCATCTGTTATTCATACTTGCTGCCTTCATCCATTCCTGTCGCCACCCTGCCACACATGAATTAGCAAACACCCCCAGCCTGTGCATGCATGTGATTCGTTCACACTCAGTCTCATGCTGTCGTGTAATGCAGCAAAACCGCAGCTCCCTTCCACATCCAGGCCCCACAAAACTTTCAGAGGTTTACCCCAGACACTTCACATGCCCTGATTCAATCCATTGACAGCACATCGACCCTGATATACCACATTGTTCCAATTCACTCAATTCCTTTCATGCCTTTCACCCTCCTGTATGTTCAGGCCCTGATCATTCAAAATCTTTTTCACTCCATCCTTCCACCTCCAATTTGGTGTCCCACTTCTCCTCGTTCCCTCCACCTCTCATTCTCTCCATGTGACCAAACCATTTTAGCACACCCTCTTGTGCTCTCTCAACTACACTCTCTTTATTACCACACATCTCTCTTACCCTTTCATTACTTACTCGTTCAAACCACCTCACACCACGCATTGTCCTCAAGTATTTCATTTTCAACACATCAACTCTCCTCTGCACAACCCTATCTATTACCTATGCCTCACAACCATATATTATAGTTGGAACCGCTACTCTTTCAAGCATGCCCATATTTGCTCTCCAAGATAACGTTTTTGCCTTCCACACATTCTTCAGCACTCCCAGAACCTTTGCCCCCTCCGCCACCCGTGACTTTCTTCTGCTTCCATGGTTCCATCCACTGCTAAGTCTACTCCCAGATATCTAAAACACTTTCACTTCCTCCAGTTTTCCTCCATTCAGACTTACCTCTTAATTTACTTGTTCCTCTACCCTACTGAACCTAATAACCTAGGCTCTTATTCACATTTACTCTCAGGTTTCTTCTATAACACACTCTACCAAACTGAGTCACCTACTTCTGCAGTTTCTCACCTGAGTTAACCACCAGCTCTGTATCATCAGCGAACAACTGAGCCGCTTCCCAAGCCCTCTCATCCACAGCAGACTGCACACTTGCCCTTCTCTCCAAAACTCTTGCATTCACATCCTAACAACCCTATCCATAAACAAATTAAACAACCATGCAGACATCACGCACCCCTGCCACAAACGGACATTCATTGGGAACCAATCACTTTCCTCTCATCCTACTTGTACACATGCCTTACATCCTTGGTAAAAACTTTTCACTGCTTATAGCAACTTACCACCCACACCATATACTCTTGATACCTTCCATAAAGCATCTCCATCAACCCTATCAAATGCCTTCTCCAGATCCATAAATGTTACATACAAATCCATCTGTTTTTCTAAGTATTTCTCACATACATCCTTCAAAGCAAACACCTGATTCACACATCCTCTACCATTTCTGAAACCACACTGCTCTTCCCCAAACTGATGCTCTATACATACCTTTACCTTCAGTCAATACCCTCCCATAAATATTTCCCAGGAATACTTATCAAACTTGTACCTCTGTAATTTGAACATTCACCTTTATCCCCTTTGCCTTTGTGCAGTGGCACTATGCATACATTCTGCCAATCTTCAGTTATTTCACCATGAACCATACATATCTTACCAACCAATCAACAACACAGTCACCCCCCCCCCCCTTTTTTTTTTTTTTTTTTGTAAATTCCACTGCAATAGCATCTAAACTCGCTGCCTTACTGGCTTTCATCTTCTGCAAAGCTTTCACTATCTCTACTCTGTTCACCACTCCATTTTCCCTGACCCTTTCAGTTTGCCCACCACCTCGACCAAAACACCCTATATCTGCTACTCTATCATCAAACATTCAACAAACTTTCAAAATACTCCATCTCCTCACTTCACCACTACTTGTTATTACCTCCCCATTATCCCCCTTCACTCATGTTCCCATTTGTTCTCTTGTCTTACTTACTTTATTTACCTCCTTCCAAAACAAACATCTTTTTATTCTCCCTAAAATGTAATGATACTCTTTCACCCCAACTCTCATTTGCCCTCTTTTTCACCTCTTGCACCTTTCTCTTGACCTCTTGACCTCTTGCCGCTTTCTCTTATACATCTCTCAGTCATTTGCACTACTTCCCTGCAAAAATCATCCAAACGCCTTTCTCTTCTCTTCCACTAACAATCTTACTTCTTCATCCTACAACTCACTACCCTTTCTAATCTTCCCACCTCCACCTTTCTCATGCCACAAGCATCTTTTGTGTAAGCCATCACTGCTTCCCTAAATACATCCCATTCCTCCCCCACTCCCCTTACATCATTTGCTCTCACCTTTTGCCATTCTGCACTCAATCTCTCCTGGTACTTCCTCATACAAGTCTCCTTTCCAAGCTCACTTACTCTCACCACTCTCTTCACCCCATTCTCTGAAAACCTCTACAAATCTTCATTTTCGTCATCCACAAGATAATGATCAGACATCACTCCAGCTGCCCCTCTCAGCACATCACCATCCAAAAGTCTCTCTTTCACATGCCTGTCAGTTAACATGTAATCCAATAACACTTTCTAGCCATCTCTCCTACTTACGTACGTATACTTATGTATATCTCTTTTTAAACCAGGTATTCCCAATCACCAGTCCTTTTTCAGCACACAAATCTACAAGCTTTTCATTTCCAGTTACAACATTGAACACCCCATGTACACCAATTATACCCTCAACTGCCACATTACTCACCTTTGCTTTCAAATCACCCATCACTATAACCCTGTCTTGTGCATCAAACCTGCCAACACACTCACTCATCTGCTCCCAGAACACTTGCCTCTCATGACCAGGTGTATAGGCACCAATAATCACCCATCATCTCTCTCTATCCACTTTCAGTTTTACACCCATATCAATCTAGAGTTTACTTTCTTACACTTTATCACATACTCCCACAACTCCTGCTTCAGGAGTAGTACTATTCCTTCCTTTGCTCTTGTCCTCTCAATAACCCCTGACTTTACTCCCAAGACATTCCCAAACCACTCTTCCCCTTTACCCTTGAGCTTCGTTTCACTCAAAGCCAAAACATCCAGGTTCCTTTCCTCAAACATACTACCTATCTCTCTTTTTTTCTCATTTTGGTTATTATACTTGATCGCCTTTCCAGCGTCAGGGATGTGACATCAGGAAACAGACGAAGAATGACCCATCCACTTATGTACACATATATTTACATAAACACCCATACACGTACATATACATATACATATCAACATATACAAGTATTTATACATATCAACATAGACATGTATATATACATATACATACACATACACATGCATATAAACATGTACTTATTCGTACTTGCTTGCCCTCATCCATTTGTGGCACCATCCCGCTCCACAGGAAACAGCATCGCTACCCCTCACTTCAGCACAATAGTGCTAGGAGAACAGACCAAAAGAATACCACATTCATTCACACTCAGTCTCTAGCTGTCATGTATAATGCACCTAAACCACGGCTCCCTATGCTCATCCAGACCCCACAGACCTTTCCATTTAGTATCTCATGATTGTAATACAGAAGATAACTTTTTAGAATTCTTTGAGTGCGTTCATGTAAATAGAAGAATACAGCAAATTCCTAAGGAGAAAAATGGTGAAAAAAAAATCTGAGGGTTTACTAGAGATCACTTTCAAACAAGTTGGAAGACTTTTTTTTTTTTAACATCCCCTCTTTAATTAGTGTGATGGGAGATACTGCATATCATCAACCAGTTTCTTGTTTCTTGATTTTGTCATACTCAAAGCACATTTTAGGTCATCCTCCATCTTCAATCTATTCTTTCTTTTTTTTTACTTTTTGACATGGAGAAAGTAAGTGAAAGCAGCCTTACAGGAATAGGTTCATGCGAGTGGTAAGAGTTGTCTGAAAACTTGGTCACGTAAGGTAGCTAGCTGCCATTGATGACCAAAACACTATGTGAGATTCAGCTTCAGACTTAATCTCGGGGCCTGAATCTTCCTGAAGATTCAGAAGCTCTGAGTAGCGTCATTGTCATCAGATAGACAGATCCTGACCCCTTTCACATGGCAAAAAGGCCTCTTAGGGGTCTTTGCTCCCACATTGGAAACCACTGCTCGAGAGCAAAACTTTAGAAATTTGCAGCAGACTTTGGGAGATTGTAAAAGGAAATAGTTGGAAATATATGTGAACAAAAGCAAGGTAATGAGGAGCAGCAAGGGGATGAGACAGGTTAGTTTGAGTGAAAGTGTATGTGGGGAGGATCTTCAGAAATTGAGAGTTCATTAGGTACTTGGGGGTGGATGTGACTGAAGTGAATCACAGGGTGCTGAAGTCATAGCTACATTTAGAAGCATATGAAAGGGCATTTTTGGGTATGTTTGAAGTTATAGTCTCGACAGTGTTGTATGGATGCGAGTCTTAAGCCTTGAATGCAAAAGGAATTGAGGCTGGATTTGTTGGAAATGAAATGGTTGAGGATATGTGTGGCACACATTGTTGGAAAGAGGCAATTTGTTTACTGTGATACAGAGTTGGTTTGGATGTGTGGAGAGTTTTTAGAAAGAGGCACTTTGTTTAGTGTGATAGTGATATGGTTTGGATATGTGGATAGGAGGAATCATCAGAGACTGACAGAGAGCACAATCACTGTATCTAATTGTCAGAAGCAGTGGGAGCAAGGATGAGATCAACCAAGAAGGAGATTATAGAGTGGAGTGAATGAGGCTTAGAGTTATTGGGGGCCAAGACATTGTGAGTCAAGCAGTTGTTCACTTGTTCCTGATAATACTTCTTTAAAGTTGGAAAGGCAGTTATACCTAAAGAGGAAAATCATGGAATAATAGGGACTTGTAACCTGTTGCATAACCCAGAAATGGATGGAGAGAAGTAATTACTTTCCTGTGGTAGTGGACAGAGGTGAAAGATTAGTTCTGTGTTCTTTTAACCTACATGTTCACATTGTATTCCTCGTTTGAATATGATTTTATGGAAAAAAATCATTGCTTTGCAGTTGTCTCTTGATATCTGTATTTATCAAAATGAAAATTTGTTTAGAAAGGCTGTTTTGTTTCTTCAGTTTACATTTTCGGGATTTTTATGCAATCATATTTAAACTGAAGACCTATGATTGAGCACAATTTACATGCATACAAGGCAGCATGGTGTGATCTACACTTGAAGGAATCCTGGCCTTAGGGATACACAGCCACAACAAGGGAAAATTATTCTTTTGTGTAAAGTGCCTTATATCTACATTCTTGTACTCCAGAAAAGTGTGGAGATATGGCATTTGTGATATTGCGCATGGGCTAAGATAGGGACCCACCGTATTGCATAATTCACCACTATTGATGTTGATTGTCATTATGATAATGATAATGACAGTAATATTGAAAATAAGGTCAAAGTAATTTTGAGCAGCACAGAATTAGTATACATGTATTGTTAATAAGCCATGTCAGAGAGTGTGTTTGTATTATCACTATTTCTAAGCAGGTGGTGATTACTTTCAAAGAAGTTTGATCTCCACAATTATATCCAAAGAAGGAAAGTTTGAGTTGAAAATGATACAAGGGCAGAATAACAAAATACAAAGATCATAAGAGCTAATAGAATTCTAACAATGGTTATTAAAGGTTGAGATTACCTTTTTTCATCATATAACAAATATATTACACATCACTATCTCCAGTCAAGTGTTCCAAACTCCTGCAAATCCCATAATCATACACTTTTGAGGACCCTGGTGCTAAGTGCTAATATGAAGTGGAATTTACAACTTCATATTCTAGGCACTGCCTAGGCATCTGTGCTTCACCTCTGTCCATTGCATGCATGGTCTTGAATTGCTAAGCATAGCCAATTACATAAGGCAAATGACATTGCAGCAACTGATTAGAAAGCATCAAGGTGCTCTACAGATCCAGATTCAGCAGTTCCCTTTCTCATGCCAGATGCTCCAAAACCAAAGCTGTCATGACGTTTCTCCATGCATATCTAGTCCAGCGTAGGGAATGGATGGAATTCAAGACATGTATATCCTGAGGCATGAACTTGATTGTAGCAAGACAGTTCATATAATCATTTCTTGCTGCATTTTACATTTTAAAATTAAGATTAAGGATTCACTTTGTAAGTTTGGTAAATAATTGTAATTGAAATGTTCTAAACTTTATGAATCTATACAATGGGAAAATTAAAATGTAAAGTTGCAACTTATTCAGTTTACTATCAAGTTGTCTCAGCAACATTGATCCTCATGATCTAGTAGATTCAATGATCTGGTAACTGCTTGGCCTCAGAATTGTTTGAATTTGAAGCAGTCTGACATTGAAAAAGTAGCAGCAAGATAATTGTAACTCAGTGTGTACATTTAAAGTGCCATGAAAATGCTATTCAATCTTTGAGAATATTACCCAACAATTATTTGTGATTTCATATAATGATCAGTGACTTTAATGATTCACACTAATAAATATGTCAGCATCACATGCTTATAATTTGAAAATATTCAAAATAGATGTGCCTGTTAATGCATGTGACATTGCTTGATAATGTAGTGACTGATGATACAATGCCCAACTACTGTTTATTATTTATTAATTTATATTTATTATACTTAATCGCTGTTTCCCGCATCACTGACATAGTGCAAGGAAACAGATCAAGAATGGCCCAACCGCTCATATACACATATTTATGAATGCCCATACATGCACATATACATACATATACACAGACATGTACATATATACACATTGGAAAGGATCACAGTTTTGCACGTGATCAAGATATTCCTATGAGTCCACGGGGATTATGAAACACGAAAAGTTCCCAAGTGCACTTTTGTGTAATAATCACATCATCAAGGGAGACACAAGAGAGAAACATAACAGTCAGTTGATATTCATCTAAGAGACGAAGCTAGGACGCCATTTGATAAACATGTGATTGTCCAAAACATACCATGTGATTGTTTTGGACAATCACATGTTTACCAAATGGCGTCCTAGCTTTGTCTCTTCGATGTATATCAACTGACTGTTATATTTCTCTCTTGTGTCTCCCCTGATGATGTGATTATTACACGAAAGTGCCCTTGGAAACTTTTCGTGTTTCATTTTCCCCGTGGACTCATAGGAATATATACACATGTACATATTCATACTTACTGCCTTCATCCATTCCCGCCACACAGGAAATAGCACACCCACACCCCAATGAGGTAGCGCCAGGAAGACATAAAGGCCACATTCGTTCACCCTCCTGTATGTTCAGGCCCCGATCACTCAAAATCTCTCACCTTTCCACCTCCAGTTTGGCCTCCCGCTTCTTGTTCCCTCCACCCCTGACACATATATCCTCTTTCTCAGCCTTTCCTCACTCATTCTCTCCATGTGTCCAAACAATTTCAACACACATTCTTCAGCTCACTCATCTACACGTTTTCTTTCCTCACATCTCTCTTACCCTTTCATTACTTACTCAATCAAACCACCTCACACCACATATTGTCCTCATACATTTCATTTCCAACACATCAACCCTCCTTTGCACAATCTTATTAATAGCCCATGCCTCGCAACCATATAACATTGTTGGAACTACTATTCCTTCAAACATACCCATATATGCTCGCTTAGATAACGTTCTCTCCTTCCACACGTTCTTCATTGCTCCCAGAATCTTTAACCCCCCCCCCTTCACCCTGTGACTCACTTTCACTTCCATGGTTCCACTCCCAGATATCTAAAACACTTCACTTCCTCCAATTTTTCTCCATTCAAATGTACATCCCATGTAACTTGTTACTCAATCCTTTTGAACCTAATAACCTTGCTCTTATTCACATTTACTTTTAAATTTCTTGTTCACACACTTTTCCAGACAGTGACCAACTTTTTTTTTTAATTTTCCAAAAGAAGGAACAGAGAAGGGGGCCAGGTGAGGATATTCCCTCAATGGCCCAGTCCTCTGTTCTTAACGCTACCTCGCTAATGCGGGAAATGGCAAATAGTTTTTTTTTTTTTTTTTTTTTTTTTTTTTTTTTTTAAGAAGGAACAGAGAAGAGGTCCAGGTGAGGATATTCCCTCAAAGGCCCAGTCCTCTGTTAACGCTACCTCGCTATCGCGGGAAATGGCGAATAGTCTGGAAAAAAAAAAAAAAAAAATATATATATATATATATATATATATATATATATATATATATATATATATATATATATATATATACAAAAGTTGGTCACTGTTTGGAAAAGGGTGTGAACAAGAAATTTAAAAGTAAATGTGAATAAGAGCAAGGTTATTATATATATATATATATATATATATAAATATATATATATATATATATATATATATATATATATATATATATATATATATATATATATATATATATATTATTATTATTATTATTATTATTATTATTTTGCTTTGTCGCTGTCTCCCGCGTTTGCGAGGTAGCGCAAGGAAACAGATGAAAGAAATGGCCCAACCCACCCCCATACACATGTGTATACTTACATGTCCCCACACGCAAATATACATACCCATACATCTCAATGTACACATATATATACACACACAGACATATACATATATACACATGAACACAATTCACAGTCTGCCTTTATTCATTCCCATCGCCACCCCGCCACACATGGAATAACATCCCCCTCCCCCTCATGTGTGCGAGGTAGCGCTAGGAAAAGACAACAAAGGCCCCATTCGTTCACTCTCAGTCTCTAGCTGTCATGCAATAATACCCGAAACCACAGCTCCCTTTCCACATCCAGGCCCCACAGAACTTTCCATGGTTTACCCCAGACGCTTCACATGCCCTGATTCAATCCATTGACAGCACGTCGACCCCGGTATACCACATCGATCCAATTCACTCTATTCCTTACCTGCCTTTCACCCTCCTGCATGTTCAGGCCCTGATCACTCAAAATCTTTTTCACTCCATCTTTCCACCTCCAATTTGGTCTCCCACTTCTCCTTGTTCCCTCCACCTCTGACACATATATCCTCTTTGTCAATCTTTCCTCACTCATTCTCTCCATGTGCCCAAACCATTTCAAAACACCCTCTTCTGCTCTCTCAACCATGCTCTTCTTATTTCCACCCATCTCTCTTACCCTTACATTACTTACTCGATCAAACCACCTCACACCACATATTGTCCTCAAACATCTCATTTCCAGCACATCCACCCTCCTGCGCACTACTCTATCCATAGCCCACGCCTCGCAACCATACAACATTGTTGGAACCACTATTATCCCTGCGGATAGGGGAGAAAGAATACTTCCCACGTATTCCCTGCGTGTCGTAGGAGGCGACTAAAAGGGGAGGGAGCGGGAGGCTGGAAATCCTCTCCTTCCATTTTCAGTTTTCCAAAAGAAGGAACAGAGAAGGGGGCCAACCGAGGATATTCCCTCTAAGGCTCTGTCCTCTGTTCTTAACGCTACCTCGCTAATGCGGGAAATGGCAAATATGTATAAAGATATATATATGTATATATATATAGGGGATAAAGAATACTTCCCACGTATTCCCTGCATGTCGTAGAAGGCAACTAAAAGAGTAGGGAGCTGGGGGGGGGGGGGCTGGAAATCCTTCCATACCATTTTTAATTTCCTAAAAGAAGTAACAGGGAAGGGTGCCAAATGAGGATATTACCTCTAAGAGGGGAGGATTTCCAGCCCCCCACTCCCTCCCCTTTTAGTCGCCTTGTACGACACACAGGGAGTACGTGGGAAGTATTCTTTCTCCCCTATCCCCATGGGGTAAACCATGGGAAGTTGTATGGGGCCTGGATGTGGAAAGGGAGCTGTGGTTTCGGTGCATTATTATATGACAGCTAGAGACTGAGTGTGAACGAATGGGGCCTTTGTTGTCTTTTCCTAGCGCTACCTCGCACACATGAGGGGGGAAGGGGTTGTTATTCCATGTGTGGCGAGGTAGAGATGGGAATAGATAAAGGCAGACACTATGAATTATGTACATGTGTATATATGTATATGTCTGTGTGTGTATATATATGTGTACATTGAGAGATGTATAGGTATGTATATTTGCATGAGTGGACGTGTATGTATATACATGTGTATGTGGGTGGGTTGGGCCATTCTTTCGTCTGTTTCCTTGCGCTACCTTGCTAATGCGGGAGACAGCGACAAAGCAAAATAAATATAAAAATATATATATATATATATATATATATATATATATATATATATATATATATATATATATATATATATATATATACCTCAAATTACAGAGGTATAAGTTTGTTGAGTATTCCTGGTAAATTATATGGGAGGGTATTGATTGAGAGGGTGAAGGCATGTACAGAGCATCAGATTGGGGAAGAGCAGTGTGGTTTCAGAAGTGGTAGAGGATGTGTGGATCAGGTGTTTGCTTTGAAGAATGTATGTGAGAAATACTTAGAAAAGCAAATGGATTTGTATGTAGCATTTATGGATCTGGAGAAGGCATATGATAGAGTTGATAGAGA
The DNA here is from genome assembly GCF_036320965.1 of Panulirus ornatus. Taxonomy (NCBI): domain Eukaryota; kingdom Metazoa; phylum Arthropoda; class Malacostraca; order Decapoda; family Palinuridae; genus Panulirus; species Panulirus ornatus. The sequence continues at coordinate 17,594,428 of NC_092233.1, read as the reverse complement.
TGCTCTGTGGAAGGTATTAAGAATATATGGTGTGGGAGGAAAGCAGTGAAAAGTTTTTATCGAGGATATAAGGCATGTGTACGTGTAGGAAGAGAGGAAAGTGATTGGTTCTCAGTGAATGTAGGTTTGCGGCAGGGGTGTGTGATGTCTCCATGGTTGTTTAATTTGTTTATGGATGGGGTTGTTAGGGAGGTAAATGCAAGAGTTTTGGAAAGAGGGGCAAGTATGAAGTCTGTTGGGGATGAGAGAGCTTGGGAAGTGAGTCAGTTGTTGTTCGCTGATGATACAGCGCTGGTGGCGGATTCATGTGAGAAACTGCAGAAGCTGGTGACGGAGTTTGGTAAAGTGTGTGGAAGAAGAAAGTTAAGAGTAAATGTCAATAAGAGCAAGGTTATTAGGTACAGTAGGGTTGAGGGTCAAGTCAATTGGGAGGTGAGTTTGAATGGTGAGAGGCTGGAGGAAGTGAAGTGTTTTAGATATCTGGGAGTGGATCTGTCAGCGGATGGAACCATGGAAGCGGAAGTGGATCATAGGGTGGGGGAGGGGGCGAAAATTTTGGGAGCCTTGAAAAATGTGTGGAAGTCGAGAACATTATCCCGGAAAGCAAAAATGGGTATGTTTGAAGGAATAGTAGTTCCAACAATGTTGTATGGTTGCGAGGCGTGGGCTATGGATAGAGTTGTGCGTAGGAGGATGGATGTGCTGGAAATGAGATGTTTGAGGACAATGTGTGGTGTGAGGTGGTTTGATCGAGTAAGTAACGTAAGGGTAAGAGAGATGTGTGGAAATAAAAAGAGCGTGGTTGAGAGAGCAGAAGAGGGTGTTTTGAAGTGGTTTGGGCACATGGAGAGAATGAGTGAGGAAAGATTGACCAAGAGGATATATGTGTCGGAGGTGGAGGGAACGAGGAGAAGAGGGAGACCAAATTGGAGGTGGAAAGATGGAGTGAAAAGGATTTTGTGTGATCGGGGCCTGAACATGCAGGAGGGTGAAAGGAGGGCAAGGAATAGAGTGAATTGGAGCGATGTGGTATACAGGGGTTGACGTGCTGTCAGTGGATTGAATCAAGGCATGTGAAGCGTCTGGGGTAAACCATGGAAAGCTGTGTAGGTATGTATATTTGCGTGTGTGGACGTGTGTATGTACATGTGTATGGGGGGGGGTTGGGCCATTTCTTTCGTCTGTTTCCTTGCGCTACCTCGCAAACGCGGGAGACAGCGACAAAGTATAAAAAAAAAAAAAAAAAAAAAAAAAAAAAAAAAAAAAAAAAAAATATATATATATATATATATTGGAGGTGGAAAGATGGAGTGAAAAAGATTTTGAGTGATCGGGGCCTGAACATGCAGGAGGGTGAAAGGCGGGCAAGGAATAGAGTGAATTGGATCGATGTGGTATACCGGGGTTGACGTGCTGTCAGTGGATTGAATCAGGGCATGTGAAGCGTCTGGGGTAAACCATGGAAAGTTGTGTGGGGCCTGGATGTGGAAAGGGAGCTGTGGTTTCGGGCAATGTTGCGTGACAGCTGGAGACTGAGTGTGAACGAATGGGGACTTTATTGTCTTTTCCTAGTGCTACCTCGCACACATGAGGGGGGAGGGGGATGGTATTCCATTTGTGGCGAGGTGGCGATGGGAATGAATAGGGGTAGACATTGTGAATTGTGTGCATGGGTATATATGTATGTGTTTGTGTGTGTATATATATGTGTACATTGAGATGTATAGGTATGTATTTTTGCGTGTGTGTGTACATTGTGTATGGGGTGGGTTGTGCCATTTCTTTCGTCTGTTTCCTTGCGCTACCTCGCAAACGCGGGAGACAGCGACAAAGCAAAATAAATATATATATATATATATATATATATATATATATATATATATATATATATATATATATATATGTATATATATATATATATATATATATATATATATATATATATATATATATATATATATATATATATATATCTTTTCTTTTCTTTCAAACTATTCGCCATTTCCCGCATTAGCGAGGTAGCGTTAAGAACAGAGGACTGGGCCTTTGAGGGAATACCCTCACCTGGCCCAATTCTCTGTTCCTCCTTTTGGAAAAATAAAAAAAAAAAAAAACCGAGAGGGGAGGATTTCCAGCCCCCCGCTCGCTCCCCTTTTAGTCGCCTTCTACGACACGCAGGGAATACGTGGGAAGTATTCTTAATCCCCTATCCCCAGGGATAATATATATATATATATATATATATATATATATATATATATATATATATATATATATATATATATATATATATGGGAAATTATATGGGAGGGTATTGATTGAGAGGGTGAAAGCATGTACAGAGCATCAGATTGGGCAAGAGCAGTGTGGTTTCAAAAGTGGTAGAGGATGCTTGGATCAGGTGTTTGCTTTGAAGAATGTATGTGAGAAATACTTAGAAAAGCAAATGGATTTGTATGTAGCATTTATGGATCTGGAGAAGGCATATGATAAAGAGTTGATAGAGATGCTATGTGGAAGGTATTAAGAATATATGATGTGGGAGGCAAGTTGCCAGAAGCAGTGAAAAGTTTTTATCGAGGATGTAAGGCATGTGTACAAGTAGGAAGGGAGGAAAGTGATTGGTTCTTGGTGAATGTTGGTTTGCGGCAGGGGTGCGTGATTTCTTCCTGGTTATTTAATTTGTTTATGGATGGGGTTGTTAGGGAGATGAATGCAAGAGTTTTGGAGATATGAGCAAGAATACTGTCTGTTGTAGATGAGAGGACTTGGGAAGTGAGTCAGTTTTTGTTCAATGATGATACAGCACTGGTGGCTGATTTGGGCAAGAAACTGCAGAGGTTGGTGACTGAGTTTGGTAAAGTGTGTGAAAGAAGAAAGCTGAGAGTAAATGTAAATAAGAGCAAGGTTATTAGGTACAGTAGGTTTGAGGGTCAAGTCGTTTGGGAGGTAAGTTTAAATGGAGAAAAACTGGAGGAAGTGAAGTGTTTTAGATATCTTGGAGTGGATTTGGCAGCGGATGGAACCATGGAAGCAGAAGTGAGTCACAGGGTGGGGAAGAGGGCAAAAGTTGTGGGAGTGCTGAAGAATGTGTGAAAGGCAAGCACATTGTCTTCGAAAGCAAAAATGGGTATCTTTGAAGGAATTGTGGTTCCAACAATGTTATATGGTTGCAAGGCGTGGGCTATAGATAGAGTTGTGCGGAGGAGGGTGGATGTGTTGGAAATGAGAGTTTGAGGACAATGTGTGGTGTGAGGTGGTTTGATCGAGTAAGTAACGTAAGGGTAAGAGAAATGTGTGGAAATAAAAAGAGCGTGGTCGAGAGAGCAGAAGAGGGTGTTTTGAAATGGTTTGGTCACATGGAGAGAATGAGTGAGGAAAGATTGTCAAAGAGGATATAATTGTCAGAGGTGGAGGGAACGAGGAGAAGTGGGAGACCAAATTGGAGGTGGAAAGATAGTGTGAAAAAGATTTTGAGTGATTGGGGCCTGAACATGCAGGAGGGTGAAAGACGTGCAAGGAATAGAGTGAATTGGAACGATGTTGTATACCGGGGTCGACGTGCTGTCAGTGGATTGAACCAGGGCATGTGAAGCGTCTGGGGTAAACTATGGAAAGTTTTGTGGGGCCTGGATGTGGAAAGGGAGCTTTGGTTTCTGTGCATTATACATGACAGCTAGAGACTGAGCGTAAATGAATGTGGCCTTTGTTGTCTTTTCCTTGTGCTACCTCGTGTGGGGGGAGGGGGTCATCATTTCATGTGTGGCGAGGTGGCGACGGGAATGAATAAAGGCAGACTATGAATTATGTACATGTGATATATGTATATGTCTGTATATATATATATATATATATATATATATATATATATATTTTTTTTTTTTTTTTTTTTTTTTTTTTTTTTTTATACTTTGTCGCTGTCTCCCGCGTTTGCGAGGTAGCGCAAGGAAACAGACGAAAGAAATGGCCCAACCCCCCCCCCCCCCCCCCATACACATGTACATACACACGTCCAGACACGCAAATATACATACCTACACAGCTTTCCATGGTTTACCCCAGACGCTTCACATGCCTTGCTTCAATCCACTGACAGCACGTCAACCCCTGTATACCACATGACTCCAATTCACTCTATTTCTTGCCCTCCTTTCACCCTCCTGCATGTTCAGGCCCCGATCACACAAAATCTTTTTCACTCCATCTTTCCACCTCCAATTTGGTCTCCCTCTTCTCCTCGTTCCCTCCACCTCCGACACATATATCCTCTTGGTCAATCTCTCCTCACTCATTCTCTCCATGTGCCCAAACCATTTCAAAACACCCTCTTCTGCTCTCTCGACCACGCTCTTTTTATTTCCAAACATTTCTCTTACCCTTACGTTACTTACTCGATCAAACCACCTCACCCCACAATTTGTCCTCAAACATCTCTTTTCCCGGGCAAACCCACCCCCTGCGCATTTTCTCTACCCAAATTAGCCCCGCCCGAAACCCCCATAAAACATTTTTTGGAACCACTTTTTCCCTCAAAAAAATACCCAAATTTTGGTTTCGAGATATATATATATATATATATATATATATATATATATATATATATATATATTATTATTATTATTATTATTATTTTGCTTTGTCGCTGTCTCCCGCGTTTGCGAGGTAGCGCAAGGAAACAGATGAAAGAAATGGCCCAACCCACCCCCATACACATGTGTATACTTACATGTCCCCACACGCAAATATACATACCCATACATCTCAATGTACACATATATATACACACACAGACATATACATATATACACATGAACACAATTCACACTGTCTGCCTTTATTCATTCCCATCGCCACCCCGCCACACATGGAATAACATCCCCCTCCCCCTCATGTGTGCGAGGTAGCGCTAGGAAAAGACAACAAAGGCCCCATTCGTTCACTCTCAGTCTCTAGCTGTCATGCAATAATACCCGAAACCACAGCTCCCTTTCCACATCCAGGCCCCACAGAACTTTCCATGGTTTACCCCAGACGCTTCACATGCCCTGATTCAATCCATTGACAGCATGTCGACCCCGGTATACCACATCGATCCAATTCACTCTATTCCTTACCCGCCTTTCACCCTCCTGCATGTTCAGGCCCTGATCACTCAAAATCTTTTTCACTCCATCTTTCCACCTCCAATTTGGTCTCCCACTTCTCCTTGTTCCCTCCGCCTCTGACACATATATCCTCTTTGTCAATCTTTCCTCACTCATTCTCTCCATGTGCCCAAACCATTTCAAAACACCCTCTTCTGCTCTCTCAACCACGCTCTTCTTATTTCCACCCATCTCTCTTACCCTTACATTACTTACTCGATCAAACCACCTCACACCACATATTGTCCTCAAACATCTCATTTCCAGCACATCCACCCTCCTGCGCACTACTCTATCCATAGCCCACGCCTCGCAACCATACAACATTGTTGGAACCACTATTATCCCTGCGGATAGGGGAGAAAGAATACTTCCCACGTATTCCCTGCGTGTCGTAGGAGGCGACTAAAAGGGGAGGGAGCGGGGGGCTGGAAATCCTCTCCTTCCATTTTCAGTTTTCCAAAAGAGGGAACAGAGAAGGGGGCCAACCGAGGATATTCCCTCTAAGGCTCTGTCCTCTGTTCTTAACGCTACCTCGCTAATGCGGGAAATGGCAAATATGTATAAAGATATATATATGTATATATATATATAGGGGATAAAGAATACTTCCCACGTATTCCCTGCATGTCGTAGAAGGCAACTAAAAGAGTAGGGAGCTGGGGGGGGCTGGAAATCCTTCCATACCATTTTTAATTTCCCAAAAGAAGTAACAGGGAAGGGGGCCAAATGAGGATATTACCTCTAAGAGGGGAGGATTTCCAGCCCCCCACTCCCTCCCCTTTTAGTCGCCTTGTACGACACACAGGGAGTACGTGGGAAGTATTCTTTCTCCCCTATCCCCATGGGGTAAACCATGGGAAGTTGTGTGGGGCCTGGATGTGGAAAGGGAGCTGTGGTTTCGGTGCATTATTATATGACAGCTAGAGACTGAGTGTGAACGAATGGGGCCTTTGTTGTCTTTTCCTAGCGCTACCTCACACACATGAGGGGGGAAGGGGTTGTTATTCCATGTGTGGCGAGGTAGAGATGGGAATAGATAAAGGCAGACACTATGAATTATGTACATGTGTATATATGTATATGTCTGTGTGTGTATATATATGTGTACATTGAGAGATGTATAGGTATGTATATTTGCATGAGTGGACGTGTATGTATATACATGTGTATGTGGGTGGGTTGGGCCATTCTTTCGTCTGTTTCCTTGCGCTACCTTGCTAATGCGGGAGACAGCGACAAAGCAAAATAAATATAAATAAATATATATATATATATATATATATATATATATATATATATATATATATATATATATATTGGAGGTGGAAAGATGGAGTGAAAAAGATTTTGAGTGATCGGGGCCTGAACATGCAGGAGGGTGAAAGGCGGGCAAGGAATAGAGTGAATTGGATCGATGTGGTATACCGGGGTTGACGTGCTGTCAGTGGATTGAATCAGGGCATGTGAAGCGTCTGGGGTAAACCATGGAAAGTTGTGTGGGGCCTGGATGTGGAAAGGGAGCTGTGGTTTCGGGCATTATTGCGTGACAGCTGGAGACTGAGTGTGAACGAATGGGGACTTTATTGTCTTTTCCTAGTGCTACCTCGCACACATGAGGGGGGAGGGGGATGGTATTCCATTTGTGGCGAGGTGGCGATGGGAATGAATAGGGGCAGACATTGTGAATTGTGTGCATGGGTATATATGTATGTGTTTGTGTGTGTATATATATGTGTACATTGAGATGTATAGGTATGTATTTTTGCGTGTGTGTGTGTACATTGTGTATGGGGTGGGTTGTGCCATTTCTTTCGTCTGTTTCCTTGCGCTACCTCGCAAACGCGGGAGACAGCGACAAAGCAAAATAAATATATATATATATATATATATATATATATATATATATATATATATATATATATATATATCTTTTCTTTTCTTTCAAACTATTCGCCATTTCCCGCATTAGCGAGGTAGCGTTAAGAACAGAGGACTGGGCCTTTGAGGGAATACCCTCACCTGGCCCAATTCTCTGTTCCTCCTTTTGGAAAAATAAAAAAAAAAAAAACCGAGAGGGGAGGATTTCCAGCCCCCGCTCCCTCCCCTTTTAGTCGCCTTCTACGACACGCAGGGAATACGTGGGAAGTATTCTTAATCCCCTATCCCCAGGGATAATATATATATATATATATATATATATATATATATATATATATATATATATATATATATATATATATATGGGAAATTATATGGGAGGGTATTGATTGAGAGGGTGAAAGCATGTACAGAGCATCAGATTGGGCAAGAGCTGTGTGGTTTCAAAAGTGGTAGAGGATGCTTGGATCAGGTGTTTGCTTTGAAGAATGTATGTGAGAAATACTTAGAAAAGCAAATGGATTTGTATGTAGCATTTATGGATCTGGAGAAGGCATATGATAAAGAGTTGATAGAGATGCTATGTGGAAGGTATTAAGAATATATGATGTGGGAGGCAAGTTGCCAGAAGCAGTGAAAAGTTTTTATCGAGGATGTAAGGCATGTGTACAAGTAGGAAGGGAGGAAAGTGATTGGTTCTTGGTGAATGTTGGTTTGCGGCAGGGGTGCGTGATTTCTTCCTGGTTATTTAATTTGTTTATGGATGGGGTTGTTAGGGAGATGAATGCAAGAGTTTTGGAGATATGAGCAAGAATACTGTCTGTTGTAGATGAGAGGACTTGGGAAGTGAGTCAGTTTTTGTTCAATGATGATACAGCACTGGTGGCTGATTTGGGCAAGAAACTGCAGAGGTTGGTGACTGAGTTTGGTAAAGTGTGTGAAAGAAGAAAGCTGAGAGTAAATGTAAATAAGAGCAAGGT
>NC_092233.1:17531423-17581423 GCF_036320965.1 Panulirus ornatus | reverse complement strand
TGATAGATTTGGCTTAAATGTATTAATAGAAATAATATGATTAAGAAAGCTGGGGTCACCACTCGACGGAAAAGTCGTTGAAGAGTTCTAAGACCATCATATCCGAGGGTCGTACTGTCGTGGTGAAGGATGTGTTGACTGACTAGGTGACACGGTACACCCCGCGGTTGGCCACAGCATTGCTGCTGATGTCATACTGGTTCTACCACTTGCTCTGCCAGTGGCTTCTTTGCTTGTCCTCACATCTCAAGTAGCTAACAGTATTGGTTTGGTCTTTGCTCAACCCTCAAAGTGTTAGGTAGTCTCTCTGTCTGCTGTGGGCTTTACGTTTTACTGCAAATACTAATGTAATCTTGTTTTTTTGTATATACTCGGTGTAGATGACTCGTTTTAATTTGAAATTATATGTATATATATATATATATATATATATATATATATATATATATATATATATATATATATATATATATATATATATATATATAATCACCCAATGCATTTCCCATCGTGCCCAACCACGTCGTGTTTTACGTTGCCAGCATTAATTTTTAGCGCTTTCTTTGTCATAGGGCAGAAAGCGTATATTATCACCATTATGTATTGTGATATTTACTTTGTAGCACTGATGATGATTTTCTTCAGTATGATCACATGATTTTTTTTTTTTTTCGTGTTTGGTTGAGGTTAGGATGTCGTGCAAGGCCCAGGTGGTGTCATGGCAGAACCAGAGGTAGTATCTTTGAAGGCCTGTCAGATGCCTTGGTAATTCTTTGATGATTTTCTTTCTTTCTTTTAGGGGCCCTGAAGGTTGATTTTTTGTTTTCCACCGTATATCTTGTTTCCTTAATCCAGTTTCAATGTATATTGGCATGTTTCCTTCCTCCAAAAACAAGTCTTCGTAACATTTAATTAGGTTACGTCGAATGGAAATACTTTTGCAGTGTCTCACTTCTTTTTCAGAATGCTAGTTTGTTCCCTCGTGGCGTCCCAGGACACTTCACCTGTGGGACTAATTACAACAGTATCGTCTCTCGTCTCACGTTTAAGCCCCTCCTTACCGTGAAGTGGACGTGAGGATTCATCAGCTCCGTGAACCACTTTGTGATTCGTTACATGTTGAGACCGCCATGGTCACCCAGTCTCAACTGTAACCTTTGAACTGTTCATTAATTCCACATTTTTTTTTTTCTGCGTTAAAAGTTTGTCTTTGTCGCCTGTATGGCACGGCAGACACGTTGAGATCGCATTGTCCGTCCGTCTGCTCTCGACATAACTGTGCAAAACCTTAATGAAATGTTCATGAAACTTTGTATAACTGTATTCATGGTGTCTAAAGAATTTATCAGCATGAAATCTATAACTCTACGATGCAGTTTGACCAGAATGTCACTTACTGGAAGTTCTTAACCTCAAGTAACGTTTCTCATAACCGGAAAAATTTAAACGAAATACACTGTAAATTAAATACAGTTGTTCCCCAACATCTAGAAACCTGATTGGCAATAAGACCGCGGCCCATAGATGTAGCTTGGATTTTGCTTAAAAGAAATGACATTTACCTTTCAAATTACCCTTGGTTATAACTTGAAAAGTCAGCATCTTGATACAATCGTTTCTCAGCATTCAAAGAATTGATCGGCATAAGATCCGTAAGTAGTTTGGATTTTTTATGTAAAAAACGAAGGAAAGGCATTCATTTATGATTAACACGTGCTTGAGGATAGCAGGATTAAAGAGTTCACAGTGGTGTTGACCATGTTTACAAAGAGGATTTACAACATGCTCATGTGCATGATAATGCATCTGGGCGATATTTGTGTAGTACATGTTATTATATTGTCCTGACATTCTGACATTTTGCCTTATTCATGGGTACATTGTAAATCCGTGACTTTCATTACTTATCACTGATCAGACAGTAATATAACTTATTGATTGATTGAGAATAAGAGAAAAAGAAATCAGAGATATGATTAAATATCATTTTGCATTCAGCTAACTTGCCATGTTTGGTCATACACAACATAACTGATAAATGACCAAGTAGCCATTGATCGTATTCAAAGCAGTGGTCTATGGTTCACTTTTTTCTTAGACATCCTTACATACTTATTTGATTTGTAGTAACTGTGCTGCCCTACAGATTTACCCTCAGCATTGGATGTGTATCCTTACATACTTATTTAATTTGTAGTAACTATGCTGCCCTACAGATTTACCCTCAGCATTGAACACCGTGAAGTGTTCTCAAACCGACAATGCCGGCAGATCCCAACACTATATCCTCAGCTACTCTAACTTGCTCTTGTGCAAAACTGTTACCTGTCTCTCCCCTTGTTTTGTATGCTTCATTTTATTTTACGGCTCATTCCTCAAGCCATCAAAAATTGTGTCTTGAACTGTTTCCACACAAGACCTATGCACTCCGAAGTTCCTCTCATGTTTCTGTCCCTCAGCAACGCTCTGTGATTTTCATTTTTCGGTGCCATCTTGTCAGACTAGGTGACTGGCTGTCTGCAGATACTGTACCCAGTCACACTTTAAGGAGGTAATGGCCGCCCCACTTAGGCTGAAGCTTTATCGGTTCTCTTGTGTTAGAAAGATGCAAGTAACTGTAAACAATTGTAAATTTATTCATTTCACAAGAAATGTGTCCAATGGTTATTCATAGCCATTGCAATTGAATTATTTTCAACATTTTCTCGCTGGAAGTTTGGCGATAAAACAGTATAGTCCAGGTTTGATCAAAGCTGAGAATTTCCCTGAAAGGTGGTTCAGTTTTCATCACGAATTGTGGTACGAAAATAGTTTTTCTTCACCGAACCCACAAACTGCCAATGTGTCCCGTCCCCAGGCCTTACTTAAGGCTCAAGCGTATGCGGCCTAGTGGGTAATCCTCCCCTGGCTGTACTGTATGTGTTGGGTTCAAGTGTCCGCTACGCGTCTCACTCGCAGGATAACCCACCACCAGACACTTGGCAAGGCTTGGCGTCACATGACTACTGTGTGGCCGCTGGCAACTTAGGGTTGGATCTTGTTACGTTTGTTTTTTTTTAGGCCGTTGGTATACGTAGGGGTTAGCCCTTGTAATGTGCCTTTTCTTTTTCGGTCATTGGCAACGTAAGGTTTGGCCCTTGTGATGTTTGCTTTCCTTACACTGCCAAGCTTTGGAACTCTTTATGTCCTTCCTGACAGTTACGACCTGTACTTTTTTTTTAAGATCAAGGTTCTCCAACTCAGAAGTGTCAGGTTATTCTTCATTTTCCTTTTCCCTATCTCTTTCTCTGTCTAGATCTTTATTTTTGTTTCCAGTAGAATCCGTCCACGATGGAGACTTTCATCCGTGGATGAAGAAAGCTTTCAACATAAAATTCCATCCGTCGTCCTTATCGTACCAAAAGATTGTACAGATAATTTTTTTTTAGCGTTGTTCATCTTAGATAAACACGTCATCTCTCCGCTTTCTTGCCCTTGTTAGTTACCCCTTGGGACGTTACCATTAGCTTCTTTACGTTATTTTACCATCCATTTAATCGTTAATCTGGGTAGAAGTTGCTACATGTGTTGTCATCTGCACTGCCATACACAGCCAAAGTTTATCAGTGCATTTTTTTTCAAGTCGTACAGTGGGACTCTAAAATATAACCATGGATATCCACCGTAAACACATACATCTCGTTTTTTTGTATAACTCTGCACTTTTGTGTTTTTAGGTACACATTCCAGCTACTGTTTCTGTCTTTTGTGTGGACAACCACACAAGTTATAACGCTGAGTCATTACCACACCAATCCCCTCACAATTATTTTTCTTGCTCTCCTTGGAACTTACAACCATGTTGTGTCATCTGTACTAAACTTAGTCTCTCTCTCTCTCTCTCTCTCTCTCTCTCTCTCTCTCTCTCTATATATATATATATATATATATATATATATATATATATATATATATATATATATCTGTCTATCTATCTATCTATCTCTATCTATCTATCTGTCTATCTATCTATCTATCTATGTGTATACATCAGTAATCGTGAGACTGGGCACCACCGACCTGGCATTTCATAAGGCAACAGCCTGACCATCTGTCCCCCACAGCGGCTTCTGTGGAAACTGGTTTTCAGTGCTAGGTTCTCGTCAACAGCCCTCAGCCCATCCCAGAGACATCTCTTCTGATGTCTTGACCACAGGAGCCCCCCCCTCACACAAGAAGCTCTTGACTAGTTAACGTTGTGTTTCATCAGCCAGGAATACTCCTACCAGACTACGAGAATTTTATCATTGTATGTGAATTTTCAGATGCAAGATGCTCTCGTTCACGCATTTTTGACGTACAAGATGCTCGTTCATGCATTTCTGCGCCGATGGCCTTGTGGTGTGACGTTCCCTTTGATCCTTCAGCTCGACGATTCACGGCCGGGCCTTCGAGATGACTTCCTTAAAGGGTCAGGTCAGATGTCACGCCATCAGGCCGTCGTGCTCAGAGACTTGAATATGGAACGCTGCTTTACGAGGCAGGGGCATGTGGCCGTGACTTCATGCCTCACTTGGGCAGCAAACATAAAATCTGGCGATTCACAGGTCAAGCTGATCAAGGCTTTCCATGTGTCCTCGTTTTCCCTGGCTTCCTTCTCCCCACTCCCTCCTCGTTCTTTCTCTTTTACATCTGATATCCACCTCGATATCTCTCTCTCTCTCTCTCTCTCTCTCTCTCTCTCTCTCTCTCTCTCTCTCTCTCTCTCTCTCTCTCTCTCACGTAGTGAACTGGCAATTCTTGCACTATGAAATATTCTGAAGTGTATAATGTAGCAGAGCAGATCGGGTATGTAGCTCAACAAGATGAAAGTGACACATCAGAAAATGTAGATGGATCTCGCTCGTTAAGCTTCCACGACAATTACTGGATTGGTTGCAGGCGTGTGAACCTACGACAGTGAATTTACGTGTGCAACAAGCACAAGAGAAATGGTGAAATCACATAACATTTGTAAATGTTATGTTTTTTTTTTTTTTTGTTCATTATCAACTTGACGCCTACCAGACTTACTTGACGGTGTGAGCTTCCTGTTACTATTAAAACGTTGCAGAAAACACATCTCGACTCAACTGGAAGGACTTCGCCTCAATGGTGCATTGGTAGCAGAATAATTGATCATCTGCAATGAGTGCAATGACCTCGGGCAAAGTTTATTTACGTAACTTCTTGCACTTGCAGTGAGCCTTAGTCTTGTTTGGTCCATAACGCCAGAGTTCTTGTTCCCTCAGCCACCACACACGACCTTATGATGAAGCCCAGCTTGTTGTACGGGCGTCACCTCGGCCAGTGCTGCTGCCCACAATGCCCGGTGTGGGAGCCGGGCCACACATGAGCCTTGGTTGTTACCGTACCTACTTTACTGGTGGTCAAGCTGTGTGGTGGTTCTCTCCGATCGTCATTCGCACGTTACAGGACTCGAGATCTACCAACCTGCGACCTCAAATTGATACACTCCTCCCCCTCTTTTGTTTTTCTTCCTAATAACTTAAGATTATGATTTTAGTTCTCCAGTCGACATGGTATTGGGAGACATAGCTCTCCCTGTTTTCCTGGAACGCCATCTGATAGCTTACTCCGTTAACGGAACTAGAAACAACACCTGGGGAAGGCTGACTGGGACGATACTGATGTATGTAGAGGTTCAAGAAGACATGTCTAAATCCTGGATGAAATGACTGTAGGAAGCACCTTATTATGGCTGCCATGCAGGCCCACTGCTGTGTGAAGTGTGTGTGGACGCTGGTTCGGGCTATCAACTGTCAAAATATCAATCGTGGAGGTGGTTGGTTATCACACCCTAGACCAGTTATCATTCCCGCGACCAGAACATATAGCTCACGGAGAGTCTTGTGGTCAAGTCCAGTTCTGATCCTAGTTTGAAATTGGATGGCCATAATTACTCTGGCAGTTGTCATGGCCAAAACCCAAACAGCCAGCCAGCCAACCGCTAGGGTGATCCCTGACGAGAACAGGACAGTTCTTGCATAATTGATGTAGGTGGGTGTAACGACCAGCAGCATCCTCTGATGAAGGTCATTAGACCTATTATGGATTGACCTTTCAACCTGACGCTTAATTGGGATCAGGGTGAGGGCCGGGCCGTCATGCTGCATGTGAATGTCTCTGAAGTACTTTATTCCGGGTACACTGATGAGCGAGTGCTAACGTGAATTGTGAACGAGTTATATTTCTGAACCTATGACCAGGTCCCTCCCAGTCGAAGTCCCAAATGAACCTCTCATTTTTTGAGCAAGTGGCAGAAATACGTCATGTTCATGTGCCAGGCTGGACCCTGCTGGAATGATAGTGTTCCATCTTATATTTAACAGGTCGGCTCGTGCCATAGTCGTATAGGATTTATGTGACAAGACGTGTCAGGATTCTGTATAACTCAGGATGGCAGGTCAAGAGTTATATAGCATACATGACAGGTCGGGACATGTCAAGAGTAGTATATCATGGATATGACAGGTTAGGACATATCAGGGCTGTATGTTCTACATATGACAGGTTAGGACATATCAGGGCTGTATGTTCTACATATGACAGGTTAGGACATATCAGGGCTATATGTTCTGCATATGACAGGTTAGGACATATAAGGGCTGTATGTTCTACATATGACAGGTTAGGACATATAAGGGCTGTATGTTCTACATATGACAGGTTAGGACATATAAGGGCTGTATGTTCTACATATGACAGGTTAGGACATATCAGGGCTGTATGTTCTACATATGACAGGTTAGGACATATAAGGGCTGTATGTTCTACATATGACAGGTTAGGACATATAAGGGCTGTATGTTCTACATATGACAGGTTAGGCTCGTGTCATATTTGTTATTTCATATCAACAGTTGTCAGCGACACAAGTACATATATGCCAGATCTATGTTCCATGTGATTGGCTGATGTGTAATACTAGACAGCGCGTGTACCATGATATATATATATATATATATATATATATATATATATATATATATATATATATATATATATATATACATTTTTATTTATCTATTTTTATTATACTTTGTCGCTGTCTCCCGCGTTAGCGAGGTAGCGCCAGGAAACACGAAAAAAATGGCCCAACCCACCCACATACACATGCACATGCATACACGTCCACACACGCACGTATACCTTTCTAAACATTTCAACGTATACTTATATATACATACACAGACATATACATATATACACATGTACATAATTCATACTTGCCTTCATTCATTTTCGTCGTCACCCCGCCACACATGAAATGACAACCCTCTCCCCCCGCATGCGCGCAAGGTAGCGCTAGAAAAGGCAACAAAGGCCACGTTCGTTCACACTCAGTCTTTAGTTTCCATGTATAATGCAGCGAAACCACATCTCCCTTTCCTCATCCAGGCCCCACAAAACTTTCCATGGTTTACCCCAGACGCTTCACATGCCCTGGTTCAATCCATTGACAGCACGTCGACCCTAGTATACCACATCGTTCCAATTTATTCTATTCCTTGCACGCCTTTCACCCTCCTGCATGTTCAGGCCCCGATCGCTCAAAATCTCTTTCACTCCATCCTTCCACCTCCAATTTGGTCTCCCACTTCTCGTTCCCTCCACCTCTGACACATATATCCTCTTGGTCAATCTTTCCTCACTCATTCTCTCCATGTGACCAAACCATTTCAAAACCCCTCTTCTGATCTTTCAACCTCATTCTTTAGTATGTATATATATATATATATATATATATATATATATATATATATATATATATATATATATATATATATTATATTCGCCATTTCCCGCGTTATCGAGGTATCGTTATGGACAGCCGTAGAGGGAATATCCTCACTTGGCCCCCTTCCCTGTCCCTTCTTTGGAAAAATTAAAGCGGGAGGGGAGGATTTCCAAACACGGGGGGTCCCTCCCCTCCCCTTTCAGTCGCCTTCTACGACATGGAGGGGAAAAGTCATTCTTGGTGATAGCGTGTCATTGAGAGTACAGTCGTTTCCAAAGGATTACGCTGTCCTAAGGAATATGTCTACATTTTCCCCTCCTGTTGTAAGTAGTGCAGCGTTGAGCCTTTAGAGAGCTCCTCTTTGTGACACCAGGACTCTTTCATGGAAATTGGTCATGGGGTCATGACAGACCCGCCTACAATAAGTTGACACCGCAAGTGAAAAGTTACCTTGGGGCGAGGCTGTTCTCACTGGGAGTAGCCTCGTCAAAACACCTCTCGCGCCCTAAGTCCCATCCTTCGCCACTGTAGATAATACTGCTGCTTCAGGAGCTCCTTGGGAATGGGGTCCAGGAGTAACCCCAGTCAGTACCCTTTACAAGAAACAGGTCCTCAGGCAGTTATACAAAAGATTGATGTATATTCGTATCACGGGCCTGTGTTTCTTAGGAGCCATGCTGCATAATATGCAGTCACACTTGTATGGCGTTTACTTCTTCTTATGTTATCTGTGACGGCATGGGCTACTGAGGCCCTAACCAAGGCCATCCCATTGACGATTATATATATATATATATATATATATATATATATATATATATATGAACTGCTTAGGTTGGCTGTGGACCGACCATTGTAACCAGGATTCGAACCTATGCGCTTGACCGTGGGCGGCCCGTGAACGCGTCACGTTCAGGACCGCTAACCGTTATACCACGGTGAATCGGTTCATAAATGTGGCACGTGTCAGAGGTTGTAACAGAGGTCAGGCCGGCGTGTGGCCACAGTTGTGTAGTTCATTCATAATCTTTTAAAGCTCACCTGCTGCTTGTGTTCACCTCAGACCGGGTTTCGTCTCCTGTGAAACAGATTCGAAGATATTGTCTTACTCTTTTTTTTTTTTTCCTGTGTATGTGAAATCTTGCGAGCATGTTTGTGGTTTAGCCATTGTGATGGAGTTATCAAACTACAATATCGTATACATCGTAGTCGCTGTTCATGCTTACGGAATCGTTTGATGGCATGGGTTATAAGATGTGAATGAACTGCGCCGTGGATATCAAAGTCTTGTGTCAGTTATGTGGTAAACATGTCGGATGCTTTGCATTACCTGGTATAGAATATCACTAGAGATTGATCGTCACCCCCATAATTGTTACATAGGCGGAACTCTTAAAATGTGTGTGTGCGCGTGTGTGATTACTGTGTTACGGGGAGAGTGTTTTACACACGTGTTGCCCCCGTCTCTTTGACCTTGTCTTGTTAACACGTCTTTCCTCCTGCGTACAGTACGTATGTACACACACCAACCGAATCCAGGTGTCCCTCTATCGACCAGCCCATGGGAAGGATGAACACCAGGTTTAGCTGTGGGCCGACTGCCACGTCCAGGATTCACACCCATTGGGTTACTGATTCGTGATCAGTAACCCAAACAACTACACAACGGAGGCCCATGGATGTGTGCGTGTGTGTTTAGGTCTCGGCTCACAAGTGCCTTGAACCGTGCAACTTTAAGTCGTAGCTGGGCCTCGGGGCTCGCACCTATAATCATCTTCGCTCTCGTCTTTATTATTTAAAAAGCTCCTTCCGTCTTGTTGTACGTATTCAAAGCATGTCTATGATAGTGTGGGTGAAGGGCATATAGTAGGGGTGTAGGTGGAAGCAGGTGTGGAACACACTGTGGCTGCGTCTACCAAATGGCGTCCTAGCTTCGTCTCTTCGATGTATATCAACTGACTTATATTTCTCTCTTGTGTCTCCCCTGATGATGTGATTATTACACGAAAGTGCACGTGGGAACTTTTCGTGTTTCATTTTCCCCGTGGACTCATAGGAAAATATATATATATATATATATATATATATATATATATATATATATATATATATATATATATATATATATATATATATATCTTTTCTTTCAAACTATTCGCCATTTCCCGCATTAGCGAGGTAGCGTTAAGAACAGAGGACTGGGCCTTTGAGGGAATACCCTCACCTGGCCCAATTCTCTGTTCCTTATTTTGGAAAATTAAAAAAAAAAAAAAAGGAAAGGGGGGGTTTTCCAGCCCCCGCTCCCTCCCCTTTTAGTCGCCTTCTACGACACGCAGGGAATACGTGGGAAGTATTCTTTCTCCCCTATCCCCAGGGAAAATATATATATATATATATATATATATATATATATATATATATATATATATATATATATATATATAATATATATATATATATAATAGCCAAGATGCCAATTAAAGAATACGTCTTTACAACTTGGGTCAGTTGCTGTCAAGCACCCTTCACCGTGATAACGATCATCCCACGCCGTACTTGCAAGAGGCCGCCCAACAATTAACCATGGGGATACAGCCATTGCATCCTATCATTGGTACCATCATGCCTCATCTTCACCAGCCAGCACTGGCAATACCAGATAGGTAGCTAGCCTTCCAACTTGCAGGGCAGCAATAGCTTGGCAACTAACAACCAACTGTGCCACCCTTATTTTTAGCAGGAAATAGCTAGGTGTTTTGCAGAAAACTTGGCTGGTTAGAGAAGAAAGTTGTGTAACTGTGTACTTAAGTCCTCATTGACGTGAGCAAGGTCTGTTCAACTCTCGGCGGTGTCTCTAAAACAAAATTCCAGCAAGTTTTACAGTCGATTTCTTTTAGCCGGTTGTGAGGAATAGGAATTATGTATGTGTTGAGCTGTTACAGACATCGATGCTGTTAAAAAAAAATGTCATACCACAGTTATGAATACAATCCGATAAGTTGGACTTGCAAAATTATGTCATATATGTTTGTGTTTACCTATTTTTGTTGTTTTACGTTCACTCAAGTTATTAAATTTTCTAACATCGGACAAGTCCCCTTCTTTTTTTCGAAGTTGAAAAGCATGATTATGCCTAACCAAAGTTGCTCTTAACAAAGCTTTCTGTTCTAGAACGATCCTACTCTAATCCCCGGACAATACATATTTGCATATAAAAAGATATATAACAAAACCTAACTTGATCAAATTATTCCCTATTTGTCTGTCGTATGTATTTGATTAGGGAAAATTGCCGGGTTAGATTAAGAGGGAGAGATATTGTCCTGGTCCGACAGAACCCATGAACAATAATAGTTCATGGGTTCTGTAGGGATCAGATTAGCAGGTATTGACGGTCCTTCAAAACATTAGGCACACCTACAATTTTGTCACCCTGTTAGGTGGGGCTACCCCAGTTCTGCGAAATAAACTCCTCTCAAATGCTGGGTTGCACATGACTGACACCATTTGAGGAGAGGAACAGTTAATAATGAGATATATGAAATTACACCTAACTCAAAACAATAGAGCTAACTTTTTCAGTTTTAGAAGTTTAAATTGGTGTGTTTACTTTTAGTCTGCTGTAACAGGTTGATGATTTCTAATTTTGCTGTAGCCTACAGATATACTTAAAAGTCATTTACATTGTATATTGTATGAATATTTTTGCAGATGACTTGCACATTGCTGCAACGAGGCTTCCGAAAATTTGAGAAATATTGGATTTTATCATGATGTGCAAAATTGTGATCATGGTAGACTTCCAAGGTTTTTTTTCTTCTTAAAATCGCGTAGTTAGTGACGCATGCGGAAATGTAAAATCAAACTGGATCAAAATGATGCAAGTCTCCTTCCGTTGATTGCTTACTTGTATGCTGTCTGCTTGCTTGCTTGGTTAGGCTTCTACCCTGCAAATGGGTATAAATAAGGCCGACAGCGTCAACTGAAAGATACATAACACCTTTGACATGTGTTAAGGATAATTTGAAGACGTAAACTGGTGCCTTTACAACAGTTTTATATGAATGAGTATAGCAGAAGCTCATTAGCTTGTGGATGTCAATTAAGGGGCCCTAATTTCGAAATGGTAGAATGAGTAGTATCAAGACGTCTGCAACCCTAACCTTTCATTTGATAATCCTTGTTGGACCTCCTAAGATTGTATATGATTAATTCAAGAATCAGTCATATCTTTAGTAACCCTTTGATTATCAAGTTAGGTATATCATCGAATGAAAAGTGTGATCTATAAATGGACACGCATGAAAACTTTTCACATTTCGAAAAAAAAAAAACCCGAAACGAATTGGGCGCAGCTCGGGCCATATATAAACATGGTGAGTTTATTTGATCGTAGAATTATCCTTGGTGCCTGAAGAATGTGCAATATATTTTGCTGTTGGTGGACGTAGCTTGACACTGATGGTCTTAGTGACCTTGGCAGATGACAGGCCCAGAACCGTAACAGTTTAAACATTCTGAGGTTAGGCACTTGGGTGAGGGTGGGGTGGAACATGTATCATCTGGTAATTTATTTTCTAAAATATCCCGACGTCGTTTGAACTTTTACCAGTTGTCTTTCATTGTGAGGTGTAGCATAAAGACTTGTACCAATATATTTGTACAAATGCTGCATTGGTCATTACTGCTTGAAAAAGATTTCATTTATATCTAATTTACCGAGGTTTCCTTTGCCACGCTGAGTTTATTTTATAAGGAAGATATGCCAAGTTAGAGAGGATGATGCAAGAAAAAAAGATTTAACATCTTTCAGATTATTGTTATGGTACGTATTTTTATATAATCACCTCAGGATGTCTCTCGGAAAGTCCTGGTGTCTGCCTGGAAACCTTTGTAGTAGCTCCTGCAGCCCAAGACTACGCTGTTGGATTGGAATGTAGATTCATTTGGAGAGAAATTCTTTGACGAGTCTCGCAATTATACAGCCTCGCCACGGTAGCTTCACACTCTCACGGTGTAACATTGAGCAGACAGAGTCCAGTAACACCGATAAGGTACTTGTATCATAGTATACAGCTGCCATTTTCCCACTGACCGCTGCTTCTCGTGTTGTGCTTGTGTTTAGCGAAATGAAATGGTGCATGGGTTCTGGGATTTCCACACATACCTGTAATAGTTAACTCGTTAAGCACAATGGTACGACTATTTGGCATGATGGCCTGGCTTCTGTTCTGATCCTTTAAGGGTCAATTCAAAGGCCACATCATCATGCAGTGGAGTTGTGTCATGATGCTGAATGTGTCAGTAACGTATTAAGTACAGGTGGAAGTGGAGGGATGGCTCCTCCCGTTCTGTGACGTGTTGCGTTGGGCCTACCAGGTGTTCACGCAAACAAAACTGGATATTATGAGGAATTAGTGATAATGGAACAATGACGTGGCGTGGTATTACTGCATCCACGGAATTTAGTTCCATGGATGCAGACAGTACGAATTATGTACATATGTATATATATATATATATATATATATATATATATATATATATATATATATATATATATATATATATATATATATATATATGTCTGTGTGTGTATATATATGTATACGTTGAGATGTATAGGTATGTATATTTGCGTATGTGGACGTGTATGTATATACATGTGTATGTGGGTGGTACATTTAGGGGATTTTTTTTTTTTTACATTTTCCAGGAAGGTGGTTATGCTGTGCACCCTTCTTGATGGAATTTTGTAAATAGTTTGCTAATACGTCAAGCATGATGCTGTCTACACAGGAAGGGGTGTACACACAGGAATTGTGATGGAAATATTGTGGATATTGTATTATGCTCGTATGTAAAGCATAATACTAATTGTTAACACAAGGTGGAGGTGTATATGTTGGAATCTTGATGGAATTCTTTTGAATATTGTGCTCTTACGTCAAGCATAAGGCAAAATGTCAACAGCCACCAAACAGTGGAACTCTTACACTCATGTTAATCACAGTACTGACTTGGTAGGTAGGTTGTAGCATACATGGTGCCTTTTTAATGAGCATGGACCATTTGAAGATTAGTGACGAATGTACACCATTTACAACGATTGTATTTGTCTCATAAGTGATGCAGAGCATTTCCGTTGAACTGGTTTTACTGATAGCCAACCCCCTGAACTTGTATGGATGGATACCAGGAGACACAAACAAAGAACAAAGAGCATTTGTTGAACTAAAGTCACACTCATCCATTACCCAGAATCGTTGTTTTGTTTGACCTCGAATTTGTATTGGCTATCTCTCTCTATCAAGGAGCCAATTCCTGAGGTGAGAGGCAAGCCTCATGGTACGGTTGTCATTTAGTTGTGACTTATTCCGAATTATTTGTCAAAAATGATTACTTCTGTTAACATATTGTATCTCAGTAACATATTCCCTAAGATTATGCATTATTTACCTTTTTTGTAATAGTTTTGTTGAGGTTTTGAGTGAGATTGTAGTCAGTCTTTCCTTGTTTTCCACAGCCGGACCAGCGGCGCCGCTAACATGAGCATCATCATACGGCTCCAGAACCTCCCTTGGTCAGCCAATGCCCTCGATATCCGCGAGTTCTTCAAGGGCCTCTCCATCCCAGAGGGCGGCGTCCACATCGTAGGAGGAGAGCTGGGTGACGCTTTTATCGCTTTCAGGTATGATTTCAATCAGGTCGGCGTCCAGGGATGCCAATCTTGAATGCGTTGGTAGTAGTTTTTCTAATACATTTGTTGTAGTCAAAAACTCGGTGTGAACCGTTAAATTTTGAAGAGTATACGTGTGTGTGTGTTTGTAATTACTATTTGTGAGTAGTTTGAGTGTTAGAGGAAAAAAGTGTTAACACTTGTGTTGCCTCGTCTCCAAGCCTTATAAGATAGAGCACTCATTGCTTACACAATGAAATAAAACCCTCCCTGTATAGTCCCACCTGAAAGTGCTTGGCACTCAGTTGTATGCGAGAACAAGAGACCCCCTCCTACCCAAGCCACTCCATAACTAATCACTAACTCCCAGGTAGGAAAAAAAAAAAAAAACCTTGCCTCACACTTCAGTAACCTTACTCATAGAACCACCTTCCCAGCAAACGGAAAACTGACAGAACACATCCTCAATGAGATCATCTATAAAGCAATAAACAACTGCCCTCCCACCTCAGTGCTAAACACACTACATCAGAAATGTATCACAACATTACTAACATCATTTCATCATGTCCCAAAACCCATATTGCTCATGATGCAGGACCTCAACAAAGACTCCAAGCACTAACTACTCAGTTGTTCTGAGCTGTCTCCACCTCGGTACACATACAACACCAATACACTTTATGACCTATGGTCCAACCTGGTGAACATGGCCTGCTTCCTTCATGCTGTTGGAGCTTCATAAAGATAGATGGATCACCTCAAAGTCTCAGGCTGGAGTGTGTTTAGATGTATGTAACCAAGATGAGAAATAGATAGGTTATATATTTGAGGAAAGGAATCTAGATGTTCTAGCTATCAATGAAACAAAGCTCAAGGGTAAGGGGGGAAGAATGGTTTTGAGAATGTCTGAGGAGTAAAGTCAGGGGTCAGTGTGAGGGCAAGAAGTAAAGGATGGCACTTTTGCTAAAGGAGGAGTTTTGGGAGTATGAGAAAGTTGGGTCTCCACAGAGGTGTGTGATGTCACCATGACTTTAATGTGTTTATGGTGAGGGAGGTTAAGCTAATGTTTGTATGGATGGGTTGGTGAGGGAGGTTAATGCAAGGGTCTTAGAGAGAGACAAGTATTTTTTTCTCTCTTTTTTTAGGGGTGGGGGAGTCATTTGTTTTCTGGCATCACTGTGGCGCTGGCAAATTCAAGTAAGAAACTACTTGTTATCTGAGTTTGGGATAGTGTTTGAAAAGAGAAAGTTGTGAGTAAATGTGAATAAAACCAAGGTTTTTAGGTTTAGCAGTGAAGGGAGACAGGTTATTTGGAGTGTGTTCTTTAATGGAGAAAACTTTGAAGAAGTGGAGTGTTTTAGATACTTGAGAGTAGAGCATTGTTATTTTTTATATTAATACTTCATTGCCATAGCCCATATCATTGAGGTAGCACGAGTAACAGATGAAGAAAGTCTACATTCACTTACATCCCTGGCTGCTGTACATTCCTTGGTTCAGTCCATTGACATTATGTTGACCCCACATACCACATCATTCCAGTTCATGCTATCCCTGCATGCCTTTCACCCTCTTGCTTCACTCAAAATCTTTTTCATTCTATACCACCATTTCCAATTTGCTCTTCCTTTTTTCCTTCTCACTTACATAACAAACACCTATATCCTGTTTGTCTACCTCTCCTCACTCATTTTCTCTTATGTGTCCAAATCAATTTAGCATACCCTTTTCCACCCTCTCAACCATACTGTTTTTATTACTACACCTCTTTTAATACTTGCTTGATCAAACCACCTCACTCCACATATTGTCCTCAAGCATTTCACTGCCAACACATCCACCCTAATCAACACGTCTTGCATTCATACAACATTGTTGGGAGCAGTGTACCTTCAGGTACATCCATTTTTGCTCTACCTGATAAATGACCTCTCTCTCCACATTGTCCAATGCTCCCATAGCTGCCATGTCCATTTTCAGATGTCTAAAGCACTTCAAATTATTATCTATTTTTTTTTTCTATTATACTTAACGGCTGTCTCCCACGTTAGCAAGGTAGTGAAAAAAGTAAACACTATTTTCTCATCTTGGTTACATCCACACACATTTAGGCACCCTAGTCTGAGCCTTCAAGGAGGATGAGCACTCCCCATATGACTCCTTCTGTTTCCTATTTTAGAAAGTTAAGTACAAGGAGTGGGGGGGTTCCAGCCCCCTGCTCCCGCCTCCTTTAGTCACCTTCTACGACACGCGGGGAATATGTGGGAAGTATTCTTTCTCTCCTATCCATAGGGATAATAATATTAATGATAATGATAATAATTTTTATTATTATTATTGTTATTTATGCAAGGCATGGGCTACACATAAGGCTGTGGAGAGTTGTGTAGATGTGTTGGAAATGTTATGTTTAAGGACAGTATCTGGTGTGAGGTGGTGTGATTAGATAAGTAATGAATGGGTAATGAAAGAGTGTGGTTGAGAGAACAGAAGAGGGTGTGTTGAAATGGTTTGGACAAGTGGAGAGAATGAGTGAGGAAAAGTTGACAAAGAGAATATATGTGTCAGAAGTTGAGGGAACACAGAGAATGGGGAGACCAAATTAGAGATGGAAGGATGTAGTGAAAAAATTTTTGAGCAATCGGGGTTTGAACATGCAGGAGGGTGAAAGGTGTGCATGGGATAGGGTGAATTGGAACAATTTGGTATACTGGGGTCAACAAGCTGTCAATGGACCGAACCAGGTCTGTGGGCTATGGTTATGGAAAGGGAGCTGTGGTTTCAGTGCATTTGACATAATGGTTTCAGTGCATTACACATAATGGCTAGAGAGTGGATGTGAGATGTGACCTTTCTTCATCTGTTCCTAACACTGGAAATGTCAGATCAAGTATGGAAATGAAATATTCTTATTATTATTTTCATTCCTATTTGTCTCTAGCCATGGTCAGATAGCGTCAGGAGCAAACAAACGACCTCATTTGCACATATACTCACTTTAGTTTTCAAGTATAATGTATGAAGTACATTATTATCTAAAATTATTATTACTTTTTGTTCATTAGTAGTAGTAATGGTAGTATTTCAGTTATTCCTTATACTTCATAATCTTGAAAGATGATTAGTCTTAATTAACACTTATGATGCACCAACAGCACGGATGAAGATGCACGACTGGCCATGCAGAAATCAGGATCCACCCTAAAAGGAATTCAGATAACTTTGCTGTTATCCTCTAGGGCAGAAATGCAGAAGGTCATTGAGGCTGCTCGTCAGCAGGCCATGGCACTCCAGGGTTACTTGGCACCCACGGTTATCCCAACACAGCCCCAGCAACCACAAGCGCAGCAGCCCCCACAGGGACAACAAGCACCACAGCCCCAACAATCTCAGCCTCCAGTGCCTCCTGTTCCTCAGCTACAGCAAGCCTCCCTGCCCACCATGCAGCAGCAACAGCTTTCTGCAAATCCACCCTATCAAGCTCAGACACATTCTGTTAGTCTTGAAGCTCAGCAACAGATGCAGTCTCATCTCCCCTCTCATATGAATTCCCCCTCAAACCAGCCACTTATCCAGCAGGCACCTCCTGTTCCAATACCTCCCCCTACACATCCTTCTCATACACCATCCCATACACCTTCCCACACTCCTTCCCACACCCCATCCCACACTCCTTCGCAAACCTCTTCTCATATTCTTACACATACTCCCACTCATATACCCCCTCCTACTACAACTGCTGCTGCTACCAATGATTCGCACAGTGTTGTTCATTCCAATTCTACAAGTAACTCAGAAAAAAAGGAAGAGAAGAAGTCATCAACAACCTCATCATCATCATCAAAGAGGGATAACAAAGGACGTGAAAGTAGGAGACGCAGATCCAAGTCTCGCAGTAGGTCACGTTCCAGATCTCGTGACCGAGATCGTCGCCGGCGTCACAGAAGCAGGTCAAGGTCTCGTAGTCGTGATCGCAGTAGCCGTAGCCGTAGGCGTACTAGAAGCAGGGAGCGTGACCGTGGTAGAGACAGGAATCGTGACCGTGACCGTGACAAGGATCGTAGTAGCCGCCTCGGCCGTGATCGCGGTGACCGATATAGTCAAGAAACCAGTGAAGTGGCAGCTGCTTCTCAGGAGCCAACTCCAAAGGAAAATAGTAGTAGTACTGGTGGTGAAGGAATACCAGGTCTTGGTGACATTCCTAGTGCCAGCATGAGAGGACCATTGCCAAGTCTCTCAGAACCTATCAAAAACTCTCCCATCCAGACACCATCACCTGCCCCAAGCCCAGCATATACCTCAACATCTTACAGTACTCTCCCACCGTTTACTTCTGGACCACCATTTACTTTTGCAAATATGAGTGTGCCCCCTCCATCTATTCCTATTCCGCCAACATTTGCTGAACCTATGGTTACAGAAAGTAGAGATGATAACCCTGGTGTGACCGAAGGACTTGGTGATCCTATGTCTGACCATATGCATGGGAAATCTAGTAATCAGAGGAGTGGGCTTTTGGGTGGCCACACAAGAGCTCCTGGTGAAGGCCCACAAAGATCTGAACCTAAAGGTCTGTTAGGTGATGGTCCTGGTGAATCATATGGAGGCTATGCAGGTAGAGGGATGGTTTTCAGAAATAGTGATAGCTTTGGTTTCACTGGGCACTTAGGTAGTCGCTCTCATCTTGGGGAACATGAAAATGAGTATAATATGGATCATTTTGAACGTCCTTCCCAAAGAGGTTGGGACTCAAAAGATAGAGATCTATTAGCCAGTGGCAAGCAGAGAGATTTCAGAGATGACAGGGAACCAAGAGATAGTAGAAGTTTCAGAAATGATATAGAAATGAGGGAGAGTAGAGGCCCAAGGGATGAGAGGCTTATGAAGGATGGAAAAGAACCATATGAAGACAGAGGCACCCTTGATGACCAAGATCGACTTGGAGGGTGGGAGCCTCGTAGTAAAAGAGATCTGCATGAACGTGGGAGTCGTTGGGAAGATAGACATGACTTAATGGATGAAGCATCAAGTTGGCATAGTCGTAGTAGACGGGAAGGCTGGAATGGCCGTGAAGAAGACAGCTGGGTTAGTAGGAGTAGTGGAGATAAACGAGACAGTTGGAATGACAAAGAGAATTGGAAAATTGACTCTCACAGTTGGGATGATGATGGTTACTACCACAGGGATCAGGACAGACATGATGAACATGAACACTACTTAGACAGTTATAGCTATCGTGGTCATCGAGGTAGAGGATCACGAGGTAGTGAAAGAGGCCGTATTAGTCGAGGTGGACGAGGCTTTAGCTCGCGTTTTGGAGGATACCAGGAAGCTTACCAGGATGAAAACCACGAAGATGGCTATGGCTATCGTGGAGCACACAGGGGACGTGGAAGTTATCGTGGTAGGGGTGGCTCCTATAATTATCGGGAAAGTAGTACAGAATGGGGAGATGAGAGCACATGTAGTGTTGAAATCCGTAATGTACCTCCAACCTCATCTTACCGTGCAATACGTGAAATTTTCCGTGGCATTTATGTTCCCAAAACAGGCATCAAACTATTAGCTGATGAAGAAGGAAATAGAACAGATGTTGCACTCTTGCAGTTTTCGTCACCTCGGGATGCACAAAAGGCTACCAGATGCTCTGGAACTTATTTGTTTGATAGTAAATTAGAAATTAACCTCATAAGTGAGGCTACATATGAAGCAGCTGTGGATGTGAACCAAATGACACTAAGTAAAACATACACTAGTAGTACATCAACAGAAATGTCAGAAGATAAAGTTTCATGGCCAGACAGTTCATTCATTTGTGTATCATGCCTTCCGGTAGGCTGCACTGACCATGATGTTGCTCAGTTGTTTGGTGCATTTAAGATTCAAGATATTGTCTTGGAAAGAGAGAAGGGTACTCGTCAGCCATCAGGGCGATGCTTTGTGCAGCTTAGCACCCCAGAGGAAGCACAACAAGCTGTTGATAGCCTTGGCAGTGCTTCTATTGATGGTAGTCCTCTCAGAATAGATATCTGCCCACCTGATGCTATGGCACCTGCTGTTAGAGACAGAGACATGATTGAAGGCGGTAATCAACCAACCAAATCCCAGCAAGACCAAATACCAGCCCAGAAGAGCAATTCTAAACAAGATAAAAAGCAAGAGGAAAAGAAAACTGAACTTATAAATGACAAGGATTCCTTGTCAAAGATTCCTCCACTTGGTGCAGACCTGCTTACAGACTCGGTGGTAATGAAAGGAGTACCAAAAGATGCAACAGAAGCTAATATTCGAGATTTCTTTAGTGATGAAGGGTTGGTGCCAGAAGGTGTCCACTTTTGTGATGTCGGCACAAATGGGTTACGTGAAGTGTATGTAATGTTTCCTTTGATTGAAAATGCTCGACGTGCTGTAGGTAAAAGTCAGCAGCAACTATGCAAAGTTAAGGTGGAAGTAGAAATGATAGCAAAACCCATAGTCATGACAGCTATGGGTCTTCCATTTGATCCCCTTGAACTCATAAGAAAAGGACAAAAATCAGTAGCTACTGTAGTGATTGGAAAATCCGAGAATGGTACAGAGAGTTCAAGCATTGATGAAACACAGACTCAGCTTCCAAAGGAGACAGAAGAGTCAGCTTTAAAGCAAGAAAATCCATCAAAAGAACAGTCCCAGTCTACACAAGATGAGTCTTGTGAACAAGAACAGTATCCTGCTGATTCAGGACTACTCCCACGTGAAAAAGGACTACTCCAGCACCAAGCAGAGCATTCTACCCGTATGGAGCAACAGAACTCTGGTTTGTTTTCTAGTCCTGTAGGTATGGGTCAAGGTCCATATAGAGGACAATTCCCTGGTGGACCACGTGGATTCAGACCGAGAGGAGATATGAGAGGGATGAATAGAATGTCTCTGGGGATGTCACCTCGAGGACCAAGTGATGGATCGTATAGCAGAATGAGAGGTTCTTTGCCACTTTTAAGGGAACCAGTAGATAAATCTTCTGGCAGAGAAGCCATGGGAACAGCCATTCCTCCAGAGAATTTTGGTAAACCTGGATGTGTTGTTGCCCTAAGCAATGTACCTTATCGTGCCACAACTGATGATATCCTTGAGTTTTTCCAAGATTTCACATCACTTCGACCAGAGAATATTATTAGACGGTACAATGAGTTCAACCAGCCTACTGCTGATGCAAGAGTATCACTACCCTCTCCTCAGGATGCACAGAGGGCAGTGCAGGCCCTTAACAGAAAGTACATGAACAACAGACCTGTGTTTCTCACCATTGTAACTGATTAGGACATAAACTTCCAGAGTCTGCAGTATAATGAAAACCATCTACCATGTTGTTCATCAGGCTGTTGATTTAAGCTAATTTTGTTACTAAAACTGTAGCTCACAGTTCTGATAGATATTGTATATCTAAATACATATATTTTTTATTCCATTGATTTATGTACTCAGTCAAGAGTGACTTTGTACTCAAGAATTATTGGAATACACTTCTCAGTACCTGTGGATTTCATTGCATAAATATCATAGTTGTAAGATAAGATTTCACATATTTCATAAGGATGATTATGTACATATTAGTTTTTTCCTGGATTATTCAGGAATTATTACTTAAGTATTGGATAAGGTTTATGTAATTGTTTGTATATACTGTGAAGTAAAGTACTTTCTTACAAGGATATTTTGTTTTGCTTCTCCCCTATTTTTTTTTTTCTATTTTCTTTTTCAAAATTTGATGTTGAATTGTTATGCCATCCCAGAAATGCCATAATAAAGCAGAATGAGAGTGATATATCTTAATGTGATATGGAACAGGGTGATAATGCACAAGACAGGAAAGAGGCTGTATAGTAGGGATTAGAAAATATTTTTGCTTTTATAGTGTAATAGTATACCAGAAGGAATCATTGATTTTTTCTTACCCATACACACATTTTCATGTGTCCTGTCATATCTTTGCATTATTATATAAAACCACATGCCCTGGAATATTTTCTCACAAATTTACATTTATGTGTTGTTAACCACATTTCCATCTACTTACGACAAATCAAGAACATAAGGAATGCACCTTGCGTGAGTATCACCAATACTTTTACAAAAGTTTGGTACCTTCTCCATTTCCACTGGCTTACAGAGAGCAGGAATGCCCAGTTTCCTAGGTAGGGCAGACTTGCTTCCCAGTTATCTAAGGCAGGAACTTTAATGTATATACCCTTGGGAAAGGGGGGAAAAAAAGCATATTCCCTTCATATTGTAGGAGATGGCTACAGATGGTGGTAGCAGGGGGCTTGAATTCATCCCTTTCTAGTATTTTCACTTATTAAATTTTAGTTGGAACAGAAGGAGCCATGCAAAGAGAGCTCATCCTCCCCAGAGCTTCAGGCTAGGGTGTCTGAATGTGTGAATGATAGGAAGGGAGAGTTAGGTAGTATGTTTGAGAGGAACATGGATGTTCTACCTCTGAGCAAAACAGTAAAAATAGGAAAGAGAAGAATGGTTCGGTAAAGTCAGGGTCAGGGTGAGAGTGAGAGCTAAGGAAGGGGTTGCACAAAGGCTGAAGGAGTTGTGAGCATTGGTGAAAAATTTATGCGTTATGAAGGGAAACCAGAGTTTTTGAGAATGTGAAAGAGTGCAAGAAAGTAAACCCCAGAGTGACGGGTGAAAATGAAAGTGGACTGTGAGATGTGGTTGAATATTAGTTGCTTTGCACTTGGAGATAAGACTAAGAAGAGAGGTGGGTGTTTTGGGAGGAGCTGAGTAAGTGTGTTAACAGTTTTGATGCAAAGAATTGAGTATTAGTGATAAGTAACATGAATATGAGAGTGGGTAATGTGGCAGTTAAGGGTATAATGGTGAATAGCTTGTGGAGTTTTTGTGTTGAAAATGGAATTGGGGTTCAGAATACTATGTTGAAAAGGAGGGACGTACATAAGTTTATTTGAGTAAGTAGGGGGCATTATTGGATTGTGCATGAATGGAAGGGCATGCAAAGGAGAGAGACTTTGATGTGAATGTGTTGAGAGGGGCAGCTGGTGAAATGTCTGATCATTCCTTCATGAAGGTGAGGGTGAAGGTTTTTAGAGGCTTTAGAAAATAACATGGGTGGGAAGAGGATTGTGAAAGTGAGTGACTTTGCAAAAGAGGCTTGTGAGAAGAGAATGAGTGTGGAATGGTAGAAGGTGAAATGAATGAAGCAAGGGGAGTAGGTGAAGTATGGGAGGTGTTTAAGGAAGCACTGCATACATGTGCAAGAGAAGTGTGGCAGATGGGAGGTGGACAGGTGAGATGAGGAAGCTGAGTTACTAAAGAAGAGGAAATAGAGTTGAGTGAGCATTTTATGCAGGAAAGGACTGTATGAGACTGAGAGATGTGCTAGAAAAAGGTACAGGGACTGAAAAAGGGAAAGTGAGAGTTGGGTGAGCAAGTATCAGCAAACTTCAGGGAATATAAGAAAATAGGTTAATACTGTGAGAAAACAGACCAAATGAGATCATTGGTGAAGGGAGTAAGTGGAGAAGTGGTAACATAAATTTGGTGAAAAGGAGATAGAGCGAGTATTTTGAAGGTTTGTTAAATGTGTATGATGATAGAATAATGTGGAATGTTTTGGAAGTGGAGCTATGTGAAGTGAGAGTCATGAAAAGTGGTTTGTTTAAAAGAAAAGAGGTGGTGAGAACTTTTCGTAAATTGAGGTGCGGCAAATCGGCCAAGTAAAAGTAATTGCAGTTTAATTTGTTGAGAAAGGGGAAACTGTACTTAAATGATTCGAATTTTCTGTGTATGTATGGTCATGGTGAAGTGCTTTAGGATTAGCAGAATGTCTTTATAGTGCCATTATTTGAATCTAATGGGGACAAGAGGGAATGTTAAAATTGCAGAGGTTTGAGTTTGTTGAGTGCAGATGAGAGAATGATTTGAGAGCAAAGATATGTACAGAGCATCAGTTTGGGTAGGAACAATGTGGCCTCGGGAGTGGTGGATGTGTTTGCTCTGAATAATATGTGCGACAAAATACTTATAGAAACTGCAGGACCATTATGTAGCATTTATGAATGTGGAGAAAGTGTATAATAGGGCTGTAAAAGATGCTCTGTGGATGATGCTGTGAATGAATGGTGTGAGAGGAAAGCTGCGAGAAGCAGTGAAGAGCTTTTATCCAGAGTGTAAGGCATTTGTGCGAGTAGGATGAGTTGTTCCAGGTGAGGGTGGTTCTGCACCAGGGGTGTGTGATGTCATTATGGTTGTTTAATATATTTATGGATGAGGTGGTGAGGGAGGTGAATGCAAGGGTGTTGAAGAGAGGGGCATGTATTTGCAGTTTGCTGTAGGTGGGAGGGGGGGTCAGTTGTTTTCTGATGACTCAGCACAAGTGACAGAGGGGAGTGAGAGACTGCAGGAGCTGTGTGTGAAAGGAGAAAGTTGAGAGTAGATGTGAAAAAAGATTTTCATTAAGTTCAGCAGTGAAGAGACAAGTTGTTTGGGGTGCAAGTTTGAATGGACAGAACTTGGAGGCAGTTGAGTTTTAGGTACGTGGGAGTAGTTATGGCAGTATATGGTACCATGGGAGCTTAAATCAGCTATTAGATGCATTGAGGGCAAAGATGGGTGCTGTAAAGATTTGTGGCCTTTAAGTAAGTGTAAAAATGGCGGATGTGTTAGAAAATATTAACGATATGTGATGGGAGTTGATCGAATAAAAAGTGACAGGGTGAGAGAGAGGTTACGTAGTAAGAGGGGTATGAATGAGAGAGCTGAGGAGGACGTATACATTTCAAAAGTAGAGGGAACAAGGAAATAGGGGAAGCCTAGGAGAAGTTAGTTCGATGGAGTGAAAGATTCCCTGAAGGCCCTGAGCCTGAACATGCATGTGTGAGGCATGCAAGAGATAGGTCGAACAGGCGCGATGTGGTGTTCCGTCAGTGGGCTGAACCAGGTCATATGGAGCTGTCTTGAGAGACCACGGACAGATATAGGGAGCTCTGGTATCAATGCATTAAACATAACAGCTACACTTTGAATGTGGGCGAAGACGTCACTTCGTCTCAACCTCGCTAACGCGGGAAAAGAAAAAATAGAGGTCATTATGTATACCCTTGTATCTTCCCATTACGTGTCCACATTTCTGTATCAGTCTTGACCCAATGATACGCTAGCATGATAAGAGGAAGGCCGCAGGGGTGAGGGTGGGAGGATCCCAGAGTTGAGCCCTCGTCTATTTAATGTGTGTCAACTTGCACGTTTCCACATTTCTTGATCACTCGGGTCATTCTCTAGGAACTCCTGCAGATTGAAGGAATCGATACCTTGTAGGAAAATTATGAATTCCTTTGGAGTGAGAGATCATATGACGAAACTGTACTCCGAATCATACAATCTTGATCGCCGTTTCCGCAAGGTAGCCACAGAAACAGACGAAGAAAGGCCGCATCTGCTCACATTCATTCTCTTATCTGTTATGTGTAATGCACCGCTACTAAAACCACAGCTCCCACTCCTCAACCAGGCCCTACAGCCCTTCCCGTGGTTTATCCGGACACTTCACTTGTCCTAGTTCAGTCCACTGACCACGTCGACACTTGTATACAGAATGGTTCCAATTCACTTTCCCTCGCACGCTTTTTTCACCCTCCTATTTGTTCAAGCTCCAGTCACTCAAAATTTTTCACTTCATCCCTCCGTCTGAAATTTAATTTCAGTTCTTGTTCCTTCCACTCCGTCTGAAATTTAATTTCAGTTCTTGTTCCTTCCACTTCCTTACAAATATGTCCTCTTGTCAATATATAAACACGTTAATGAGATAGCCTTGACTAGGATTAGGTCCATTTCATCGCAGCTAACATGAAAAAAATAACCTGATTGGGTGAAGAATTCGTACATCTACACAAGCAAGTTACTAAATCAGTACTCGTGAGTAGTTGGGTCGAAATCAGTATCATGTTCCACTGCTACTTATTCTGAGGGCTGGCAGTCTCACCCTCCATCCCATCTCATGGGAAAGGTTAATAGGATTTTCCCAAAGAATGTCTGTCATTGTTTACAATCTAATTGTTATCATGTCGAGCATCACACACTTGAAACTTTCCGTAATGCGTTGCCATGAATACCTTGCATTGATGGTGCACTTACTATAATGGGATATACTTATTTTCTATTTTCTTAGTGTACAGATAGACTGGGAAAAGGAGAATGCCACAAATAAAGGTCCAATGATTATGATGAGGGATTAGGAGAGCAGAGAATCTTGTGGATCGAGATTGTTACGGCAACTGCAACATGCCATTGCCAAGACCCATTTTTGTTGACGGGAATTAAGTTCGTTATTTCAAAACTTATCACACAATACTTGCTGTCATTATTTTGATTCCATGTTGCATAAGAAAAATAGGTTGTACTGCTGCTTAACTCTGTGTGGACTTTGATATGTACATAGGTAATATCATATCTGGCATCTCATACATCCGCATCCTTCGACATTCAAACATAGGCTATGGTCGTCGTGTGAAGTAGGTGTACAGCATCAATAATATTTCCTGCTTGTACGTGTCCTTTGTGCATATTATTATCTAAGTACAGGAAATTTTTACCTTTATAAGAAGTGTTAGTTTCCAGAGTACTAGGTGGCAGGTAGCCACCAACCAGGGAGGTATGTTACCAGTGCTTACTGTCTGGGTAACGGGAGGGTTAGTGGGTTCAGTGCCTGTCAAGTGGCATTCCTTTGTTCCAGCTAGCTGTCTTATCTTTCTGCCTCACCCACACGTGGGCAGGTGGCTTTCAGTCCACAAACATACAGTATCTACGTCTCCTGCGCTACACATAACAACACGTAACTTACAAGATGTTGCTCATTATAAGTTGATTTATTATATTTTTCAGTATCCCGGTTTCTCTTGTTAGGTTGGCACAAATAGTGCATTCGAATCATTGCACAATCTCAAGACACCTTGTCAGTCAATTATTCTGTTCTACACACAAACAAATAGTCTGAACAATATGAGAGCCAGTTTAACAATACCATGAAATCAGTCACAAGAAGCAGGACCAGCTTCCCCAGGGCGAATTGTCACGGCTGTACACTCTGTCACTTCATTCAGGCAGCCATGAATTAGTTGACAGGTATAAACTGCGTTGAATGGATGAATTGCTTTTGAAAGTTTCAACCATATCGAGCGTGGCAGTAATGTCACGGTGATTATTTTAGTTTTCCTTTATTTTCCGTCAAAGGCTTTTAAGTTGTATGTGAGAATAATGTTAGGACACAGTCCTTCATATATTATAATGAGGTAGAAGGTAGTTCATTACTCGAAATTTAATTCAAGGTTTAGAAAATATTGTTTACATATATATATAACGCCACAAGAGTATATAAATTGAATATGATTCTACTGGTTTAGTGTTATGTTGATTAATTCACCCAGAAATGATTATACTTGTACATTTTACTGATTTATTGTCATATGAGCAAGAACACACACACACACACACACACAAAGGAAAGGCTAGAATCTTTACATTTGCCCTGCATGAAAGAAAGAAGAGTGAGAGGTGATCTGATCACAACCTATAAGATTTTTAAGTCAAATCATTGTTGTAGATAAACATTCCTTCGAAATATGCAGAATTAGGACAGCTAGATGACCACATGAAACGAGAAACGTTAAAAAAAATGTGTATGAATGGTGGAATGAAATGACTGAAGACAATTCATTCAGACAGCATACAGAAATTTATAAAGTATGATAGATAATGTTCTAGATATGGAGCCCTTCGAGTGTTAAACGCCCTCCCCATACATTACACACATACACACACAAGGGCCACTGTGGTGCAGTAATTAGCGTTACTGATCATGAGTCATAACGGGCCCACGCAGGGTCGGACCCGCTTGGGTTCGAATCCAGGGCGCGGTAATTTACCACCCAACCCAAGTGTTCACCCTCCCCGTGGGACTGGTCGATAAATGAACACGTAGCTTAAGTTGTGTGAGAGTGTTACAAACACAGTAGAGTAAAAACACGCACGGTACATACAGGCACAGCCAACGGGGCAAGTCGAATGTAAAACTTTCTCCTCAAACAGGCAATGTTAATCACACACACACACACTCAACCCATTCCCTTGCTCAAGCAACAGTGGTCGTAGGCACCTCCCTCCAGCATACCTTGATCAGTACTCTCGAGGTATAAGGAAGGAAAAAGAATGTCGGAGACAAAAATAAATGTTTATCTCCGGAGGTTCGGCCGGTGTTACTCCCTCCCTCCCTCCCTCCCTGGCGTTGCAGGTGTGGTGGGTCTCAGTTGACGACCAGCCACCATACTACGTATATTAGGGAGCCATGGACGTGGAAGTTTATCCCCAGTACGAAAGAGAACTTTCCTAAGGATAACCACTGCAAAATCTCCGTTAATCTCCTAAACTACAGTAACGAACTTGACCTTACCTAGGGTGAAATTGGGTTTAGTTTAGTTTCATGAAGGCTTCTTTGAAGGTTACTTAATCGTGTTTTCGTTTAGTGTTGCAGTTTTAAGGCTACGTAGCCTTGTTTCTGTTGTAGATAAGAAATAGTGTACCAAGCCGGTCTCATTCATGCGACCTCTCTCTCTCTCTCTCTCTCTCTCTCTCTCTCTCTCTCTCTCTCTCTCTCTCTCTCTCTCTCTCTCTCACTCTACATTGATGTATGTGCCAACAAACTTCGTTTCCCTTTAGTAAGTACCGACACAATAGGACAGCAGACTGTAGCACATAGTTTGCCTGCAGGAGGTGCCAAGTTGATTGTTTATGTATATATATTATGTATCAGAGAGAGAGAGAGAGAGAGTGGGGCGTGCGTGTGTCATTACCTATTTTGTATTTACGTATTTTTTTTTTTCTTTTCTCTAGAACGTGGTGGGAATTCTATTTTGTGGGGCCGCATCACTGTGAATATTCTTTTAGATTTGTGAATGCTTTCTGCATGAACCACCTCTTCAACCGTTATATTTCTTTCATCCACTACTCTTATACTATAAAAGTACTTCCTCGTTTTTTCATGAAGTTTCTTGATTAACTACCTGTTATATATGTGTGTGCGTGTGTGTGTGTGTGTGTGTGTATAATTTATTTCAAACAAGGTGGATGCCTCTAGATTATATAAGCACTGCCAGAAATTCAACTTAGCCACTTAATGTATACTAGGTATGTAAACTAAAGGAAAATCGTAGGTGTTCTCTCCCGATATATATATATATATATATATATATATATATATATATATATATATATATACACACACACACACACACGCGCACACCACATCATATCAATGAATTGGTTTTGTCTGGCCGTACAATAAGAGCAAGTGGAATCAAATGACAGGATAGAAATTCGTATTTGCTGGCAGCGAGAGCGGCTGATGTCATTCTTATATTTACCCCAGACACCACCAGGTGTTGGTCATTCCCATCTTGGAACATCACACCATTTCTCTTAGTAATGAGGTGCGCTTCCGTACGAGACTTATGCCATATGCTGATTTCATGGGATGGGTTCAGCAAATGGTGATTGTATCTACTGTCTTTACGTCCCTGTGACGTGTTATGAATGGTTGAGGTTCAGGTGGTATGACAGTCACCACTGTAATAGCTGGGTGTGAGTGGAGACCTCAGCAGGACAAACACCTTTACTATTTTGCGTATAAATAAGACAATTGATGCGTTAATTGTAACATATGTAGAGAGGGAGGGTTAATGCCCAACAGACACCCTCCCATCACACAAGACATTTCAAGAGATCTAATAGGTAAAACTTCCTTTCCTCCAACCGAATTCTGTACAGTTAGCTGGGAGTCAGCCTAGCCAACCTCTCGTCTCCAAGATTACGTACTTGGGGGAGGAGGGACAGAAGCCAAGTGCCAATCTTCAGAGGCTACAGTTTTAACGTGGGAGGTTAATGCGTCACAAAAGCCTTTGGAATGAGTCTGAGTTGAGGGTGATAGGTAGCAACAACAGGCTGCGGCTCTAACAATCTCCCTCCGCCATGAACTCTGAGACGGTCGGGGCCACAGACCGGCTTGACGCTTCGCCAGGAACTTCGTCCATAGCAACAGGCTGGCAGCAGAGGCGACAGACTCTGTGCCCGGGGCAAGCTTCTCTACAGCCAGGGCTCGGCGGCGGGAGAGAATGTCGCGCGGGGAGAAAATATCCGTCTGGCAGGGAAGTTTTTCTTTTATTTCTTGACGGGAATCTGTGATTTATCTCTCTCTCTCTCTCTCTCTCTCTCTCTCTCTCTCTCTCTCTCTCTCTCTCTCTCTCTCTCTCTCTCTCTCTCTCTCTCTTCCTGAAGATGAGGACGTGACAGGTTATTGCCACAGGCATGTTAGTGTGGTACGACCCGTACGATGGGTCGACCCTTGGGTTACACAGCGTGGCCTTTCGAGCTTCGACAGACCGGGCCATCATATTCAAGGGTCGTACCTTTGTACGCGAGTCGTATCGTCGTGCTAAGGGTCGTACCGTCGAGCTCCAGGGGTTACTATTGAAGATAAGTTCATCAGACAGCAACCATCTGCTCCACCATGACCGCACGCTGCCTTTCTATGCCACCAGAACAAGAGACACTGCATGACAGGTGGTATGGCAGATGCAGTGACAGATGTCATGTCGGGTGAGGCGACTTGCAATGGCAAGTGAGAGGCGACATGAATTTTGGGTAAGGAAGTCACATGTAACAGTATCCTACGAAAGGTTGAGAGGATTGCGTGTCCCTGGACTGCCAGAAAGCCTTTGACGCGGTCGTTTAGCAGGTTGGTGAAAGATCTTTAAACAGGAATACGGGGGAGACTCCTTCAGGGGTAGAAGTTTAAAGCTGCACCATAACTTATAGAAAAGTCCCGCAGGAGGGCAGCAGTGATGATACCAGGATTATGAGAGTCAAGTTACAACGATACGCTAGAAGATATAAACTAGCCTAGCTTGGAAGAGAAAAGAGGAAGGGGTAACTTCATCACATCCCCTTTAGTTTTAAGCCAGTTTAATGATGACAGTTAAACACGAAACTTATTGTAAGAAGTCGTAAATGAAGTACTTTTATAACAAAAGAATAGTGGACGAAGAATAAATTGGTGAAACTGAAAGGAAACAGCAAACAAAAGTGCCAAAATCTGTATGATTGTAACCGTCCAAGTGACAATGACACGTAGAGTGACTTGCAGTGTAGGTGGGTTAACATGCAGTGACAGGAGGGGTGACATACAATGACACTGGGGTGACGTACAGTGACAGATGGGGTAACATACAGTGGCAGGCTTGGTAATAAACAGTGATAGGTGGGGTAACATTCAGTGACAGGTAGGGTGACATACAGTGATATGGGATGACATACGGTGACAAGTGGGATAAAATTACAGTGACATAGGCTAACATACAGGTAGGTTGACGTACAGTAATGTGACATTTCCTTATTCTTCTGAGACCGTACACCCAGTACGTCAACTAGATCGAAAGTGAATTAAGAAATAGAAGCACAGAAGAAAACTATAGAGAAATTATAGCCAGATGCGCCAACACGAGGAACTGTTATTAGCCAGTGCTGCTTTTGTTAAATTCTTTAGTCATTACATGTCCCCTAATCTAATGAACGCATAGCCTAATGTTTAAGATAACCTAAATCCAATCTGAACTGACCTTAAGCTAACAAGTCGCAGCAAACCTAACTTAGATCTAATCTAGCCTAGTGTAGCGACGTTAGCATAGATCTAACCAATCCTATAATGTATGTTTGACGAGCAATGTGGATTCTCAATCTTCTTTAGGTTGCGAAAACTTCCTATGTTATGTTTAAAGCTCCTTCCTCCACTCCGTTCAGTGCCCGCACCTACCTCCTACCTTGGAGACGCAGTACGACTTACAACGACCTACTGAATCATCATATGACGACCCCATCCCGTCATGAGCACAGGTAGAGAGTTGCCACAGTGTTGATCTGGACATAGCAGTAAGCCAACCTGACTCACACCAGCTCACGGAATTTCCCATGAAGGATATCTCTCATGGTTTATGTTCTATGTCGAACATACAACTACTCAGATTTTGCTGACATATTTGTTGTATTGCAAGCAAGACGTAGGTACGACCTTTCAGCACGGCGGTGCTGCGTGTGAGGACGGGGATGCTAACCCCAAGTACGACTATACGATCCTTGGGTAACGATAGCGTTGGTCTGATCCTTTAAAGTGTCAAGGTAAACCTATAATGTGAAATTGGTGAACACGATCTCAGAAGTTGGTCATAACGATCTCAGACGTTAATAGAGAAGCTATCTGAGATGTTCTCTGCGACGTTGGTACAAATGATATGGGAGAGCCAGTCCATCACGGCCAGGAGTCATATCATCGTGTTCAAGCGTCGTTACCAAGCACTTCAGGTGCTGCTATTATGCCGTCTATGTGTTCGTGTCTCCTTTACCCAAATGTTCGGTTGTTGGTCTCTTTATCATAATTTGGGTTCTCAAGATGAAATTGGTCTAACTGCCGATCGTAATGAAAGTTATTTTCCTGTAACAGTAACGATAATGATATGATAATGATATTATTCCCCACGGGAAGGCGTAGCAAACTAATAAAAAAAAAAAAGACTAGATGGCGCTGGTGCAGCCCTTATTGTTTACGTTGGACATGTGAGCTTTCCTGTGGACTGTGCTCGAGATTTTGGTATTTTCCTGCACAAGCTGGAAGGTGCAAACGCTCAGTAGCATTGAACCAGATGGTATCTGAGTTTTCCTAGTAAGTATTATAAAGATTGTTGTTTTTAACATTTGAACACAATTTGCATGCGTAGTTTCCGTTCCATGTGTTTTCACCAATCTCTCCTCTGAATTACTTTCTCATGAAGCTTCGAGTCACTGTTTCGTGAACTTTCATAGTTGTCCCGTGAAGCTTTATCTACTGTGTAGGGAAGTCTCGACCCAGTGTTCCCTTGCCGAGTGAGGCCTTGAAGCTCCAGGAAAGAGGAATTCTCGTGATTGGAGAGAGAGAGAGAGAGAGAGAGAGAGAGAGAGAGAGAGAGAGAGAGAGAGAGAGATGCGCTTCTGTCATTCATACGATATGTCGGAATAACAGGATGTGAACGTTTTGGGCTGAAACCACGTGGATCGTCCATAATGAAGTCTCGTTCGTATGTACTTATGTTCGGGTATATTATTGTCAGTTTCGACGTAAAGAATCAGTTCTTCAAATGTTCATGTATTCAGCACTTTCTAAATAAGTTGTTATTAAGAACCGAGTAGGACTACCGGTCGCAAGATATTAACGGTCTATATAGCATCGAAGACAAGGACTGGATACCTGACAGGAGTTCAACATTACCACGGAGCGGAAGCAAGGTACCATCCGTCCACCCCTCCTTCATTTTTTTACTTGTTCTCCTGCTGTCTGTATAGGCTTTCGTGATCTGTAGCTTAGAAGATGCTGCACGACCGTTCATTACGGGGTACCCCTTCTCTCTTCCTGGTTTTCTACCATGGTTTCCCAAGTCAGTAAACGGGTATCATCAGAGTACCTGTGCCACAGGTTGTATGCCTACCGTAAGGTTACAGACCCATAGTAGGGTCCGAGCTTTTCTTTACCATACCACATCTCCATCTCTTGCCCTCCTTATTCACACTCTCAAGAATTTTAATTACCTCTTGCCCTTCACCCAATGTTGCACCTTATACCAACCTCCTCACTCAGTGTTCTGCCTTATCCTTCGCCTTCACTCAGTGTTCTGCCTCCCCCCACCCAGTGTTCTGCATCACCCCTCACTCATTGTTCTACCTCCCCCTCAACCAGTGTTCTACCTCTTCCTCACCCACTGTTTTGCCTCACCCCTCACCCAGTGCTCTGCCTCACCCCTCATCGTCACCCATTATTCTGCTTCATTCCTTAACCAGAGTTGTGCCACACACACACACACACACACACACACACACACACACACACACACACACACAGCGTTACTGGTCATGAGTCATCACTGGCCTGCCTGGAGTTCGGCCCACATGGGTTCGAATCCTAGGCGGGGTAGTCATCCAATAGCGAATCCCAGGTGTTCATCAACCCCTCGGTGGTGGCAGACAAATGGATACCTGGCTTGGGTTGGGTTGTGAATACGTATTTGTGTTTACACACACACACACACACACACACACACACACGCGCGCGCGCGCGCGCGCACAGGAGTAAAGACACGGCACATAAATACAAGGTTAAAAGGCGGGGCAACGCGAGTGTAAAACTCGCTCCCTGTAGCACAATCACATCCTCCCTTACCAGCAGTTGCCGCCATATCCTCCGTCACTCATATTCCTGTACACTCATCTATATTCGCTAAAT
Organism: Panulirus ornatus; assembly: GCF_036320965.1. Classification (NCBI taxonomy): domain Eukaryota; kingdom Metazoa; phylum Arthropoda; class Malacostraca; order Decapoda; family Palinuridae; genus Panulirus; species Panulirus ornatus. Next base: position 17,546,602 of record NC_092233.1, on the reverse strand, counting down.
CTCTTCATAATTAAGCTCATTCACACTCTCTTTTTATAGTGTGGTTAGAGGAGAGGTGGGAGAGGGGAAGGGATAGTTTGAAATGGAAGAGAAGACTGAAGTGCGTACAGAATAGGGTCAAAATATGGTGTAAGTTTTGTGATGCATATGGGAGATTATCCGGAAGCGCGTTTAGAAGCGCAGACTTTGGGTGTGTATGAATTTAAGATGTATCCTTAGGGTTTGAAGGAGATTGACTAAGTTAAACATTGTTCATTGTGTACATCTGGATGACTGGAGCCTCCTGAAGCTTCTGAGGAACCAAAGGTGGTCTGTGTTTGTACTGTTGTCCAGATCTCGGATTTGTCTGTAGTTTATATCATCGTTGTCCTCATCTGCATCTCTCTGGATGGTATGAACCGACTGTTTTAATCGTTCGTGCTGTTCTACGATGTTTTCAGTGTAGGGGTGTTTTTCGTTTGTGACAAATTGTTGTCTTAATTTATTTCCTCTGTTCAGCAGGCGTGATTTGCATGCGAGGAACGTCTGTGTAGGTAGTAGGTTAGGAGAGGTGTTATCATGGGTGTTGACCAAGTGTAAATTTTGGTTCTGTAGAAGGAGGCAAAATCTGTATAGACTGATCTGGGCCACTTTCCACTACGCAGATCCCCTGTTGGTGTGATTTCTTGTCAAACCTCTTGATGTTAATGTGTGCTTGTGTGTGTCCATACACAGGAACACACAGTCATGTATGAGTGACATATAATTCTTTGGACATAACCGCACCAAAGTCTCGCTCATAACTCCAGACCAGACTAGTAATAGTAGTGTCATCAGCAGTGTAGCTGGTCTTCGTCCTGCAGACTGAGGATTTCAGTCTCTCCACACGCTGGCTGCAACCCTCTACAGTCTCCATAGGTATTCTTATCTGGATTCGTGAGGAGTTACATCTCCTCCTCCTCCTCCTACTCCACAGTCACGGGTGGAGTTCCTCCAGGCTTGGGTCCTTCCCCGCTACACGCTTCTCTTCCCTCACTCTGGGTCTCCCCCATTCTCCCTCTCATGTCACTAATGTGTATATCGCGTCACCATCCTTCCCGTGCCCACTCTCTCCACCTAGCCCATCCCTCTCACCACCCCTTTCCAGTTGGCCCATTCCTCTCACCACCCACTCCAGCTGGCCATCCCTCTCACCACAATCTCCGGTGGTGAGAGGCCTCCTGCCTGCCATAGTCTAACGCCTATATATCAGTTTGTCAACTCTGTATGCAGCCTAGCGGAAACTCTGTATGTAGCCTACCGGAAATTCTGTATGCAGCCTAGCGGAAACTATGCGTGCAGCCTAGCAGAATGGCGAGTTTCATGTATACCTGCGGCATAGCGGCAGGATGAGAGCATAACAGACATTTGCTTGATCTAAGAACGTCATAAATACACGTGTGGCCGGGCAGTGTGGTGGGGAGGTTGTTTGACGTCAGGTCACGTGAAATAAAGTCAATAAAACAGTACAGAAGAACATTGAAAGTCCTGAATTAGAAAGATTGGATAAGAATAGTTACAAACGAAACCCTCCAGGGCTGGCTTTATGCAGCGTGCGTGCGTGGCAGCAGACAACAGTAGTAATGTTAAGTAAGGTTGTGTGGTAAGTGTTATGCACAAGCCTTGCTTGATGGAAGAATCATCGTACGAGCGGAGGTAAGGTCTTACTGCCCCCCCCCCCCCTCTCAAATATGTCACGACAAACTCACGCATCACTCCGGTAGCAGATGGAAAGTTAAATTCCATTCCCCACCCTCGCCCATAATCCTCGCAACAGATGCAGACTCAGGTGGCCACCTTTCATACCCTAACGTTACCCCCAGACTCGGCCGGCCAGACACACCTCGTAGGCAGGCCTCCGACCGCTCGCTCTGTCGCCATCATCAGGAACTGTGACTCGTTCATACTCGACAAATTTGGGACGCGTTCAGTTTCTTAACATCTGACGAGATCCCACGTCCAACTGATTTTTCTCGAAATACAGTACCTTGTTCACCTGCACCATCCTTCTCCTCTTCCTACACAAATTCCCAAATTTCGTCATTCAGGTTTACCAGTCTTCTCTCCTTTCCTTCGTCTTCATCGTGCTCGGCTGCATAAATACACCTTCTCTGGTCATTAAATGTGGTTTACGTCTCTCATGTCTTATTTCCTTCAGATCTGCGACGCTTTTTCGTATTCTTGGTGTACTTGTTGGTTTTTCTTTATCGCAAAACATTTCGTTCGTTAATAGATTTCTTTCAGATTGATAATGATTCGTTAAGTTTTCGTCTCGATCAGTAATCCCTGTGCGTCGTAGCCATGCAAGACATATCTTGTATTTCAGTGTCTCTCTCTCGGTTCTCCCTTCGCTTCGCGTTTTATACCCAATGTTTTCACTCCCCATTGTGATACTTCTCTTGTACCCAACTGGGTCCTCCTCTCACCCACCTCTGCCTATGTATTATACCCACTATATACCCTGCACCTGCCTCCATCAACCCTCTAGCCATGCACCCGTCACCCACGCCACCGTTGGGACTTCAAAAAACACAAACTCGGTTGGTTCACGCCTTCCCACCCCTGCATATTTCATACACTGGCTCACCTCACCATACATACACGTTAAGCAGTCAAGGTGAGGCAACACACACCCGGCTCCCCCGCCCTCATTGGAATGCTAAATCATTCAGTTCGTCGCTAAACGATCCAATTATCATTCATCTCTTTCACCCCAGCGGCTCCTCCTCCGTCAGCCTCGCTCACTCACGGCGACACTCGTCCCGCCCGCCTGGTCAGGCGCTTCGCCACTTCATTAAATGGTATTTCCCTGAATATGCGGACTCATTTTGCATACGCAACTTTTATACGTACTCGGAGATCATTTCACCAGCTAGCTCATCAAGTGGGTCGCCTCGGGTGATGGCGTCTCCCTCAGTAGTGTTCACAACCTGGCCATGTAAGCCACTTAAGAGCTTGAGCGTCGTATGTGGGGCGCGTTACCGAAGCAGCGTCAACCCTAGCTAGGCTTGCAAAGATTATTTTTTTTTAATTTTTCTTTTTTCTGCTCTCCTGACACGCTCTCTAACTTAGATCACGAGGAGGAGGATGTGTTGAGGCACATTTATTATACATAGTTTAACAGACAGTAAACTCGAGGTACAAAGAGGAGATAATGACTGGAAAACATTTGAAGGGAAAAAGATTCATCACATTAGTTGGGTAGACATGGGTCAGGCTGAGCGCCTCGGTCCCAGTGGTGTGTTGCCGCTCCTGGGGAGGTATTGCCGGCTGTTAGACCTGGTATACCACTGTGTTGTATTACTTTTAGACCTGTTGTACCACTGGTAGACCTGTTGTACCACTGTTAGACCTAGTGTACCACTGATAGACCTGTTTTACCACTGATAGACCTGTTGTACCACTTTTAGACCTGGCGTACCACTGTTAGACCTGTTGTACTGCTGATAGACCTGTTGTACCACTGTTACTTGTGTTGTACCACTGTTAGACCTGGTGTACCACTGTTAGACCTGTTGTACCACTGTTAGACCTTGTGTACCACTGATAGACCTGGTGTACCACTGTTAGACCTGATATATCAATGTTAGACCTGGTATGCCATTGACCTCCATCTTCTGGGGCACCGACGCGTCGGTCCAGAGAAGTTCTGAAGGTCGAGAACACATACACTTAGCCTATTAAATGCCACTCTCTTGACCTGACCCTTTAAGGCTCAGGTTTGAGGTCAGGTCCTCAATCCCCAAGGGTCGTCCAGTAATGGTCAACAGGGAAATACTATTTTGGGCATGTTCTCTCTCTGTAGCAGTGCTGAAGGGTTGGTTGACCTGACCGAGTTTAATGATAGCATGTGTGGTTCGCCATGGGTGCTGAGGGGAGGGGCAGGAGGTCGGCCATTCCCCCGTCAGGATAGTGTGACCAGAGCTCCTCCTCCAGGCTGAGCGAAGCCGCTGCGGCGTCTTTTCTTTCTATTCGTTTGATACTTTGGTGAAGATTTTAATCGTGTGGGATTCCTTTCCCTCACGTCTAGGATGGTATTTATCACTATCATCTTACTTTTTTTTTTTTTTTTTACATATTTTTCTTCCTTCTACACGGAAGACGGAAGAAGCAACTTGAAGATATTGAGCTCAGGTTGAGGGGTGGGGGTTATCTGTGCAACATGTGCTGTAGACGACGCCCTCGGAGTCGATCATCGAAGTAGCATTTGGGAAAGTTACGGCGTCGGTGTTGCCACGCCTTCGTCCTGGGCGGTTCAGCAGTTTTATCAGAGCTGACTGCGGGGGGCACGACCCGGCGCTGACACATACAAACATCCGAATTCCTACTTCCCTTGGCCAGCCACCGAGAAGCCCGTCCCACTCGTCTCCCACTAACCTGCACATCGCGACCGCTGGAAAGATTAAGCTGAAATCCGACTAGCTCGAGTCACCGCGTCCCTGCCAGTATGGCGGACGTGCTAATAACCTCATCATCCAACTGTCCTCCTCCCTTATAGGACAACAGAAGAACTTGTCCAACAAGGTTTTACTGGGGAAACACAGTCTACTACTGATCAGCTAACGTAAATGAAGAGAATGGTAATATCAGAGATTATGAAGGTTTACAGAAATTACGAAATCAAGATAGCTATCGAAGCAAAACATAATGCCAAAGGATTTTTTTGTTCAAATGTACAGAACGAAGGTTAGGGAGAAAATTGGACCTATCAGACCTCATTCTGGTAGATTAGTTGATAGATTGAAATGTTTGATGTTTTAAACAACCACTTCATATTATTTACGCAGGAGGAGAATGTAAACATTCCGGTTCCCGAGCAAATTTACAAGGTGGGGGGGGGGACGAAAATAGGAAGCTATGCGATATGAAAATGAATAAATATAATATTTTGAAACAAATAGAACGATTAAAAGTAAACAAGAGTTCTGGGCCAGATGGTATTTATGCGAGGGTCTTGAAAGAATGTAAGGAGGAAGTAAGTGTTCAGCTTTTAAATGTGTTTAAACCGTCTCTAGAATCAAGCGTAGTTCCTATGTAACGGAGGACACCAAATGTTGTTCCCATGTTTAAGAAAGGGAATAGATCCATTGCCTTTAATTATCGTCCCATCAGCTTGACATCTATTACGGGGAATTTCTGCAATCAGTTATAATTTAATCAGTTATTTGAAACTTGATCAGGGGAAGAGTTATGATATTGTATACTTAGACTTCAGTAAGGCTTTTGATAGAGTACCTCATGAGCATCTGCTTAGAAAACTAGCGGCACACGGCAACCTGACGCCACTCATGACCCGCTCTAACCTGAAGGGTTTTCCTGGCGTGAAATTGTTTTCATTCTCGGTTGACACTCGCCGGTGTGATGACATTCCTTTCCAGACAGTTGCCGTGGCACCAGCATCCGTCCAGCGCTCGCCTCTGGAAGTCGTCCAGCTGGTCACACGCCTCTCGCTCTGCTTTTCCTCGTTCCGATTTGGACTCGCTGATACGAGCGGTTCCGGTATGGCGAGTTGCTTTGGGTGTCAGCGGCCGTCCTACGTGTCCGAGTCGTCCACTTGGACTCAACCTGTCTTACTCTACTTTCGCCTGTTCTTCGACGAAGTTCCCTGCTGATGTATCCTGGAGTTGCGGGAGATCCCAGTGGCCACTGTCACCACCTGCAGTGCACCAGAGTTCTTCATCAGGGCAGGAGTCTAGAGCCATCTTTCTGTACAATCCTGCCCACACCACCTGGTGAGGGACTCCTGGTCACGTACTGTTGCTGCCGAGTGTCGGCTCCTCTCGTATTGAGCCCTGCGTTTTGTGTGTCCCTTCCACTCACTCGCTCACACCCCCAACGTAAGGTGTCCCTTTTCATTCTTGGGATGTCATTGTATGTTGTTCCCCAGTACGGCGTTATGCGAGGAATATTCTCTCTCCTTCACTCACTGAGTTCAGTTAGGTGGTGGTCGAGTTGAACTGAGGGCCTAGTACACTACTTGTCCTGGAGTGAGTGGCGGGGAAGCTCCTCCAGTCACTGTTGTCGGAAGTTAGACGAGTTTCCCCTCTACACCATCGACCCAGAACCTCCACGTAGGCCGTAGATTGGATGGTCGACGTAACGCGTCGGAAGGATGTACCACAGAGCTGGCCATCGAAGTAGCCTCGACCTGCAGGTCTCCTGACGCAGACGACGACGCCAAAACACTTTCAGCAGCGAAAAGACGGTACTGACCGAGGCAAGTGGAAGCAACAGATCAGAGTATCACTGACTGTAACTTTAGGGACTGAATTACATTTTCCGTGACGATCAGGATGTGTGTGTGTGTGTGTGTGTGTGTGTGTGTGTGTGGGTGGGTGAGTAGAATACCGAAGCCACCCATCCACTCTGCGTGAATCAGTCTACTCTCAACTTCCACCATCACATCTCACTCGTTATCTACGCTGATGTTTGGCACAGTAGAGCTCTCGGTGCTGGTCCCACCACAGATCTACAGTTATTGTTTACTCTGTTGTGTAAGTTGAGTCTCCTGCAGGTGCATCGATTAAATGATCTGCTACAGGAGCGGCACGTCGTCGCCCAAGCCCTTGTAATCAATACCAGTTAACCTAGCCCCGAGAGCTCCTTAGGATGTGAGCGTTTGTAGCATTGGTTCTTGTGTGTGGCACCTACACACACACACACACACACACACACACTGTTGCTGGGGCGTCAGTGACTTCATACAGTACGTCTTGTTACAGTGGCAACCCCACCCCCCCTCTCCCTGAACAGGACGGTACGATCCTCAAGTATGATCGCCTGGCTTGTGACCTGATCCTAAGCAGTCAATTCAAAACTAGACCGTCATTCTTACGTACAGGGTCGTACTGTCGTGCTCAAGGGTCGCACCGTCGTGCTCAAGGGTTGTACCGTCGTGCTCAAGGGTTGTACTGTCGTGCTAAAGGATTGTATAGTCGTTCTCAAGGGTTGTACCGTCGTGCTCAAGGGTTGTATAGTCGTGCTCAAGGGTTGTACCGTCGTGCTCAAGGGTCGTACCGTCGTGCTCAAGGGTTGTACCGTCGTGCTCAAGGGCCGTAAAGTCGTGCTCAAGGGTCGTACCGTCGTGCTCAGGGGTTGTACAGTCGTGCTCAGGGGTTGTACCGTTGTGCTCAAGGGTTGTACCGTCGTGCTCAAGGGTTGTACCGTCGTGCTCAAGGGCCGTAAAGTCGTGCTCAAGGGTTGTACCGTCGTGCTCAAGGGTCGTTACGTCGTGCTCAGGGGTTGTACCGTCGTGCTTAAAGATCGTACCGTCGTGCTCAAGGGTCGTACCGTCGTGCAATGGGGTTGTACAGTCGTGCTCAAGGGTCGTACCGTCGTGCTCAAGGGTTGTACCGTCGTGCTTAAAGATCGTACCATCGTGCTCAAGGGTCGTACCGTCGTGTTCAAGGGTCGTACCGTCGTGCTCAGGGGTTGTACAGTCGTGCTCAAGGGTCGTACCGTCGTGCTCAAGGGTCGTACCGTCGTGCTCAAGGGATTCCACAGAACTATGAAGACATCATCCCTGGGCCATGAGAAGTCCTCTCCTCCAGAGCGTTGACCGTCTGCCCCCGCCTCAGTGATCTTCACCTCCTCAGCCAGTCATACGTTCGCCCACGTCAACTGGTCGCTTGCCGCCCATAATATGGTCGACACACGACCTGACGGTGTAGTTAACGTACTGAGAACGAAGGGATTAAGACCTGGTCATCCTCTTCGACGGTCAGATAGATATAAAGGGGTAGCGAAGCCAAGTGATGAGTTACTCATAAAAGTCTCGTGTGAGTGTACTTATCTCTCCGGATAGGTTAAGGTGGGTCGGAGATGAGTCGCCTGATATCCTACGTATGTGTATGTAATCGATCTTTTGTATGGAACAGTGAGGAGAGCAGTTTGATGGCGGCTATCACGAACTATGAGTCGGGGTCATGTTCTTGTGTATGATTCAACAGGGAAATGAAAATAAAGTTGATTTGTGTTATACATTTCACACGTGATTGAATGACCCACTCTGAACAAAATCCTTCTAAGAGATCACTAGACTTTTAGAAACTTGTTACGTACAACTAGCGAGGTTGATAGTGAAGGATCATTGTGTAATTACTGTAAAGTAAAACAACTAATGATATAATTCATTTAAGATTATCTGAGGCTCACAATTATTTACCCGAACCTCAGATACTAAAGACAAAAATGACTCGGTTCCTCAACAAGTTTCCTTATTTAGCAAAGCACGAAATATACATTACCCAGCGAGATGAGGAAGATTGACTTGAGGAGAGGCCTACAGACACAGCTGCTGGCAATCCAACAGGTGAGGAGAGACCCATAGACACAGCTGCTGGCCATCCAACAGGTGAGGAGAGACCCATAGACACAGCTGCTGGCTATCCAGCAGATGTGCAGAGACCCATAGACACAGCTGCTGGCTACCCAACAGGTGAGAAGAAACCTACAGACACAGCTGCTGGCTACCCAATAGGTGAGAAGAGACCCATAGACACAGCTGCTGGCCATCCAGCAGCTGTGGAGAGACCTATAGACACAGCTGCTGGCTATGCAGCAGATGTGCAGAGACCTACCGACACAGCTGCTGGCCACCCAACAGGTGAGGAGAGACCCACCGACACAGCAAGTTAGTTACCAACGATTAAGAAATGTTCGAGGTATGTAATAGGCCAATTTTGCGTCAGTGTTTACGACGGAGGACGAAGCTAACATACCAACTGCTGAGACAATTTACAAAACGGACGAAATGGGAAAGTGAGCGACGTTGACATAAACCAGGAAGAGGATACTAATTGTTTAAGAAATAAGCAGTTTGAAGTCAACTACGTCATCACCCGGGACAGCCAACTTGTCTGCCAGGATGTTAAAGGAATGTAAAGAGGAAATCTGCTCTCCATTACTTCATATATTCGGTAAATCTCTCGAAACTGCTTTCGTCCATGAACAATGGAAAACGGATAACGCTATGCCAATCTATAGGAAGGGAGTTAAGTCGGATATGCATCAGATTATAGAACTGTTAGTTTAACATCTGTTGTGGGGAAATTTCTAAGAGTCATTGATAACAAACATAATCAGAGAGTATCTGGATAGTCATTAGGGAAACACAGCACTGGTTTACTGAAGGAAAAAAAAATGCCTTACCAATTTGATTACATATTCTTGATAAGGTTTTTGAGACTGTGGATAAAGGCAGTAGTTTTAGTAAAGCTTTTGGTAAGGTGCCACATCAACAACTGCTGAGGGGAAAGTGGAGACTCATTGTATTGTGAGGAAGGTATTAAACTGGATCAGGGAGTGGCTCACACAGACAGGAAGCAGAGGGTATGTATAAATGGGTCCTCGTCGGGCTGGGGCGATGTGATCAGTGGTGTGTCGCAGGGGTCGGTGCTGGGACCTCTTCTTTTTCATTATCTATATAAACCATTTGGATCGTGGAATCATAAGCGACTTGAGTACATTTGCGGACGATGTGAAAATAGGAAATGTTATTAACTCGCCAAGTGATGCATGAGGTTACGTGAGGACTCAGATAACCTGTCTCTGTAGGTGAGGGAGTGGCAAATGGATGTCACCGTAAATCAATATGAGACATTGAGTGTAGGGAAGGAGGGGTAACACAAACACCTATTTATATGATAGACTCATAGGGAAATCAGACAGAAGGATTTGGGAATATTAGTAAGTAAAGCCCTAAAACCAAGGCAACAGTGTGTCAAAGTTAAAAACAAGGCAAATATAATGTTGGGATTCATTAAGAGAAGTGTTAGTAACAAGATCCCTCAAGAAATATTAAAGTTTTATCTTTCATTAGTCAGTCCTCATTTGGACTATGCCGTGCAGTTTTGGTCGCCTTACCATCAAGTAGATATAGACAGATTAGAGAGGGTGCAGAGGAGTTTGACTAGAATGATACTAGGAATTAGGAATCGCAGTTATGAAGAAAGACTTGCTAGACTGAATGTACATTTACTGAAAAGTTGGTTAGAACTCGCACTAATGGCTTCAAAAAAGATAAATTTAGGTTCAGATTGAATGAGGGGAAGCACTAGTGTAGCAATAGATGGTGGTAGATCTCTGGAACAGCTTGCCAGATGCAGGGGTTGTGGCTGGAACCTTGAATTGTTTTAAGACTGGGTTGGATAGGTATATGTGAGCTCTGTGGGGTGGTTGTAGGAAGCACCCGCCTAGTATGGGCCAGTAGGTCTTTTACGGAGTGTAGTAGTTTATGTGTACCCTCACACAGAGAGCGTCTCACACGAGAGTCATCTGCAAACTACCGTTGCTCTCGCGTTTCGCTCTCTAGCCCCGAGCGTGTGTGTGTGGTTCCACACTGACCCACGAGATTCTCAAAGTTTTCCATCCGGTAATAACTGGGCGAAGCCGCCATACCCACGTTTACGTCTGTCGCAAAGAGAATTATTTTTCCTCCTCATGACACTGTCTCGCTTCCTGCCTGGGCTGTGGGTGTTGGACCATAACCCAGAGACCCCCAAGCCAGCCCTCCGTAGTACAGCGAGTTACTGTTGTACTTGACACAGTGGCATAAACACAATGACCGTTAGACCAATCGCCTCATCGCTGTGTACCCACAGCGTCAGTGCTCAAAACACGGGGACGCACGTCTCTGGCTTTGTGAGCTGCTGCGGCCCACCTGACCCTCCACTTATCTCACAAGGCGGCCATTAAGATAAGGTCCAGTGGCGTCGTTATCCCGGGAGCCACATTAATTACCCCGGAGACCTCGGTGACGATACTACTGGAGGGGAACATCCTACCACCACCACTGCTGACCCCTGCCAGCTGTCCCGACCGTCAGCTGCCCCGACCATCAGCTGCCCCGACCATCAGCTGCCCCGTGCATCAGCTGCCCCGTGCGTCAGCTGCCTGTCTCTTGGCTTCGCTCACCGTCTTCTGCCACCCACGCATGGTCTGGGCCAGGGTGACGTCAGCCTCGTCAAGAATGTACGTCGTCCCGTCCACAAGTGACATCAACCTCCCCCTCCCAACCATACCCCCCGTCCAAACTGCGTCAAGAAGTTACGTCACTCCCGTCGAAGGAGTTACGTCAGGTGCGTCAAGAGACCAGTTAATGATGCTTCTCCTGCGTTCCCCCTCCCAACCCACTAGTGGGGAGCCTCAGGCAGCGGGTTACGTCAGGGGCGTCAAGAAGCCAGTGAAGGGCTGGTGGGTGGCGGGACTCTTGCGTAATGCGACACAAGCTGTGTGGACTGGCGCGAGCGTGTGCGTCCCCCAGTGGGTGTGGAGGACGGGCTAGACTGACTGGTGGTGATGGAAGATGACCAGAGATTAATGTATTGACACCTGACCCCTTCAGGACGACCCCTGACCACGACGGCACGACCACTGAACTGGACGGGACGACTAAGGCACGTCAGTGCGACCTTCCAGCATGATGGTGAGATCCTAGAGTACAGTAGGACGACCTTTGAACACGACGGGACGACCATCCAGCATGATACGACCTTCCAATATGACGGGACGACCTGTCAGCACGACGGGAGCGACTCTTCACCATGATAGGACCTTTCATCAGCACGACGGAACGACCCTTTGGTATGATGGTCTGAGCTGTGATGTAACACTTTAAAGGACCAGGTCAAAGGTCACGCCATCACACCCCAGGGTTGACCTCGGACAGTCTACGAGACCCTTCCAGCCACAGTCTTCATCCATGCCTCCCAAGATGGCGGGAATGACGCATTGCTGGACCGCCATTTCTTGGCCGCGGTAATGATCTATACCGTGGCGAGCATGACCCACACCCAGTGTGTTCTGAGGCCGTTGTGTGCTGCGCACCGGCGCAAGTGACTGTCACTCGTCATGCAGCACCTGTACCAAAGCCACGGGACTTCGCCACCGCCTCCCTCCTCCTCCTCCTCCTCCATCACGACCACGAGATCCCCCCTGGCAACCCTCCCTCCTATAGCAGCTTCACATGACCCGGATCCTCCATTTCCTGACTCTGCCTACACCCAGCAGTATCTCATGTCCCATTGCACCACTGATTGCACCACAGATTAGTATAACATCGTCGTATTTCTTATACTCCTCTTTCTCGGTCCGGACATTCCACAAGATCGGAGTGGCCCCACACATACGCAACACACCCGTTTACTTGTTCTCCTCACAATGCAACGCGAAGGTGAATCACCTGAAAAGTTTGTGAAAAGATGCGGTTCGTCTGGTGTGTGTGGGTGGGTGTGTGTGTGTGTCAGTTCGCTCGCTCCTCCTACAGGTTGTTGTCAGTAAAATCGACGTTCATCCGGAGGGTGTAGCGTGTGGCGAGCCAGTCTTCCAATAACGCTTAAGATTCATTTATGTGGCTTCTTGTACCCTGGACTCTCTCTCTCCCTCTCTCACACACACACGAACACATATTTTCTCCATTTGTAGGATATTGGTGAGGTTTTCCTCCAGGATTTTAACCTCCTGCAAAAGAGCTTCCGGAGGGACTGGAAGCAGCGGAGAGGTAAGGCGGGGCAGGGCGGGGCTGGCCTGGCCTGGCTGGATTCCCTTAGCTCCCGCCCGCCGCCATGGAAAACGGGCAGCAACATTCCTTCCAGACTCGGTGTACGATTCATAAAGTCTTCCTCTACAGAACATCATTCGTAAATAGCCTTAACGATGAACGGTTCACCGCCCGATTAGCTTCCATTTCCGTGTGGGTCGTCGTGAGCAATGCATGAGTTTTGGTGATGTAGAGCGGCGGCGGCGGCGGCGGCTGTGTTGTGTGGACACTCCCGGATGATGACGTCAGGTAAACAAACGAAGGTTCTCGACGCTCCCTCACACAACTGGTTATTTTTAGTCATTTTCTCTATAACTCTTACGGCATCTATTGTCTCGTTATCTATCGTATAAAACCGCCGGTTAATATCTTTATTTTGTAATATATCGGACCGATCCGTGGTGATTACGAAGAGATAGTGGAAACTGTACTAATAATCAAGACTGGACGGACTAGTAAAATTGTTATAGAGGAATTATGAGACTGGATTATATATTAAGGATTATTATGTGATAATTCGTCGCTGTAGTGATCAACGACACAACTGGTGTGAGAAAATCAATAATTGTTCAACCGTAGACGGTCGTCTGGTGACCAGCCCCGCCACAACACGGGTAAACATGGATCCCAGACACGTGGCTCCTAGTGTGGTCGAGCGTGGTAGGGGTGGTGGTTGTGATGGCGATCATTATGGAAGGGGTGGTGGTGGTGATGATCATTGTGGTAGGGGTGGTGGTGGTGATGATCATTGTGGTAGGGGTGGTGGTGGTGATGATCATTGTGGTAGGGGTGGTGGTGGTGATAATCATTGTGGAAGGGGTGGTGGTGGTGATAATCATTGTGGTAGGGGTGGTGGCGACGATCATTATGGTGGTGGTGGTGATGATTATTGTGGTAGAGGTGATGGTGGTGATGATCATTGTGTAGGGATGGTGGTGGTGATGACCATTGTGGTAGGGGTGGTGGTGGTGGTGATAATTGTGGTAGGGGTGGTGGTGATAATTGTGGTTGGGGTGGTGGTGATGATCATTGTGGTAGGGATGGTGGTGGTGATGATCATTGTGGTAGGGGTGGTGGTGGTGGTGATAATTGTGGTTGGGGTGGTGGTGATGATCATTGTGGTAGGGATTTCTGTAGTGGTAATCATTGTGGTAGGGTGTGGTGGTGGTGATCATTGTGGTAGGGATTTCTTGTAGTGGTAATCATTGTGGTAGGGATTTCTGTAGTGGTAATCATTGTGGTAGGGTGTGGTGGTGGTGATCATTGTGGTAGGGATTTCTTGTAGTGGTAATCATTGTGGTAGGGGTGGTTGTGGTAGTGATCATTGTGGTAGGGATGGTGGTGGTGGTGATAATTGTGGTTGGGGTGGTGGTGGTGGTGATCGTTGTGGTAGGGATTTCTTGTAGGGGTGATCATTGTGGTAGGGGTGGTGGTGGTGGTGATCGTTGTGGTAGGGGTGGTGGTGGTGGTGATCGTTGTGGTAGGGATGGTGGTGGTGGTGATCATTGTGGTAGGGGTGGTGGTGGTGGTGATCGTTGTGGTAGGGGTGGTGGTGGTGGTGATCATTGTGGTAGGGGTGGTGGTGGTGATGATCATTGTGGTACGGGTGGTGGTGGTGGTGATCATTGTGGTAGGGGTGGTGGTGGTGGTGATCGTTGTGGTAGGGGTGGTGGTGGTGATGATCATTGTGGTACGGGTGGTGGTGGTGGTGATCGTTGTGGTAGGGGTGGTGGTGGTGGTGATCATTGTGGTAGGGGTGGTGGTGGTGGTGATCATTGTGGTAGGGGTGGTGGTGGTGGTGATCATTGTGGTAGGGGTGGTGGTGGTGATGATCATTATGGTGGTGGTGATGATCATTGTGGTAGGGGTGGTTGTGGTAGTGATCATTGTGGTACGGGTGGTGGTGGTGGTGGTGATAATTGTGGTAGGGGTGGTGGTGATGATCATTATGGTGGTGGTGGTGATCATTGTGGTAGGGGTGGTGGTGGTGATGATCATTGTGGTAGGGGTGGTGGTGGTGATGATCATTGTGGCAGGGGTGGTGGTGGTGGTGATCGTTGTGGTAGGGGTGGTGGTGGTGGTGATGTTTTGTGGTGAAAGTCATGCATGCCCTCCGTTCCTCGTGACCTCCCCCCCCCCCGCCATTTCCGGCCCCCTCCCACCCTCACCCTACTTTATGCACCCCCGCCCACCTCATGACTCCCCCCTGCCCGTCATGCAACCCCGCCCACCTCATGACTCCCCCAGCCCGTCATGCACCCCCGCCCACCTCATGACTCCCCCCCAGCCCGTCATGCACCCCCGCCCGCCTCATGACTCCCCCAGCCCGTCATGCACCTCCGCCCACCTCATGACTCCCCCCAGCCCGTCATGCACCCCCGCCCACCTCATGACTCCCCCCAGCCCGTCATGCAACCCCGCCCACCTCATGACTCCCCCAGCCCGTCATGCACCTCCGCCCACCTCATGACTCCCCCCAGCCCGTCATGCACCCCCGCCCACCTCATGACTCCCCCCAGCCCGACATGCACCCCCGCCCACCTCATGACTCCCCCCAGCCCGTCATGCACCCCCGCCCACCTCATGACTCCCCCCAGCCCGTCATGCACCCCCGCCCACCTCA